>NW_026895556.1:0-166616 GCF_033153095.1 Gastrolobium bilobum | reverse complement strand
CTATGTTTGTACCTCATAAGTAGGTATTGCTTCTCGGTAATGTCACTACAAAATCCATAGAAATACTGACCCATTTCCATTCCGGAATATCCAAGGGCTGCAGTAATCCAGAAGGTCTCTGATGTTCAATCTTAACTTTCTGACATGTCAAACACTTACTCACAAATAGAGCAATGTCTTTCTTCATTCCCGACCACCAGAAATTCCATTTCAAGTCTTGGTACATCTTGGTAGCACCAGGATGGATAGTGTACTTACCCATGTGAGCCTAAGTTAATACCTCATCTACCATCTGACCTTTTGGAACAATGATCCGATCCTTGTAAAACTTAAGACCGAACCTATCAGTGGACACAAATCCTGCTCTTTCATAGACTGAATCTCTTCATCAAGCAATTGAGCTTCTTTAATCCGCTCAACTAATGAATTCAGGACTACTTACTTGTAGGATCCGGCAATATTAATACCGGAGCTGTAGTCAACTTCCTTTTTAACTCTTGAAAGCTCACTTCACATTCTTGGGTCCACACAAATGGGTTCCCTTTACGGGTTAACCGTGTCAAAGGTAAAACCATCCGTGAGAATCCCTCAATAAAACGCCTATAATATCCAGCCAAACCAAGAAAACTCCTGATCTCTGTAACATTTTTAGGACGTTCCCATTCTACCACTGCTTCAATCTTGCTCGGGTCCACTGCCACTCCTTCAGATGAGATGACATGGCCCAGAAATTGTATCTCAGAAAGCCAGAATTTTCATTTTGATGGTTTAGCATACAACTGATGCTCTCTCAGAATCTGCAAAACAACATTTAGATGCTCAAAATGCTCTTCTTTACTCTTTGAATATATCAGTATGTCATCTATAAAGACCACCACAAACTGATCCAGATAGGCTTTAAAGATCCGATTCATCTAACCCATGAAAACGGCTGGTGCATTTGTAAGCCCAAAAGGAATAACCAGATACTCATAGTGCCCATAACGGGACCTGAAAGCTGTCTTCGGAACGTCATCCGGCTTTACCCGGATCTGATGATACCCGGACCGGAGATCAATCTTAGAAAATACAGTCGCACCCCGCAACTGATCCAACAAATCATCTATCCGCGGCAAAGGATACTTATTCTTAACAGTAACCTTGTTCAACTGCCGGTAGTCTGTACATAATCTCATAGACCCATCCTTCTTCTTAACAAAGATCACCGGTGCTCCCCACGGAGACACACTCGGTCTGATAAAATTCTTACTGGACAAGTCTTCAATCTGCTTCTTCAATTCAGATAATTCTAGAGGTGACATCCGGTATGGGGCAAGAGAGATAGGTCCCACACCAGGCAATAAGTCAATTGCAAATTCAATTTCCCTCTCTGGAGGAAAGTGCGGAATTTCATCCGGAAAGACATCCTCAAACTCAGAGACAATCGGAATAACAGAAATTGGCTCCTTGTTGACGCCAATTAGACCTCCCAATAAAACATACCCGGAATCTCCTTCCTTCAAGGCCTTTACCACCTGAAGTACAGACAAATAAGGAGACTCCCTTTCTTCATCATGAGATGAGACAGAAATGGTTTTACTGCAGCAGTCAATCTTCACACAGTACTTGGACAACCAATCCATCCCCAGAATTAAATTCACAGAAGCAAGGTGCAAGACAATAAAGTCGGCAGAATATTCCCTGCCTTCATACTTGAATTTCACATTTTCACAAACATAGTCTTCATTAAAAACTCTTCCCACAGCCGTAACAATACGCATAGGAGTTTTCATTTTTATCACATGCAGACCAAATGCTTCAGCTACATAATCAGCAATAAAAGAATGTGTGGCACCAGAATCAAACAAAACACTAAGCATTTCATCACGAATAGAAATCATACCTCGCACCAAACTAGCTGACCTCTCAGCCTCTTGCTGAGTCACTGCATATACTCGGGCAACTGGAGGTGGGAGAGGTAGAGATGGTTCCTCAACCACAATAGGAGCCGGAGTGGCCTGAATAGTAGAAACCTGTCCCCCATTAAAGGGGCAGTCCCTAATAAAATGCCCAGGTTGGCCACATTTGTAACACAGTCTTTGCTCTTTTCTGCAAACCCCTGCATGAACTTTACCACATGTAGCACATAGAGAAGCAGGCTTAATATTTCCAGGCTTAGAATTTCCCGTCTTTTTGAACTTACCATCAGACTGTCTAACCTGCAACCCTTTTCCTTTAGAATTCCCAGAGGTGTTTTTAGGACCAGAATTAGGAGCAGATTGGTCCTTATGCTTCCTTCTGTAATATTCTTGAATATTTTTACACTTTTTAACAAGTGCAGCAAAAGTATCAAATGAGTCACCTGCAAGTTTTTCAGAGATGTTATCATGTAATCCTCTATGAAATTTAAAAATCAAGTCATCTTCTGTAGGTGGAGCTCTCTGGAAATGAGAGTATTTGGCCAGCTTATTGAACTTATTCAAGTATTCATCAATAGACATCTGACCCTGCTTTAGTTCTTCAAATTCACCCTTCTTCCTTATCCGGGCTTCAGCCGGAAAGTATTTCAGCAAGAATTGCCTTTCAAATAAAGGCCAGGTAATAGCATAACCCTGACATTCCAAGGGCAGACGGGTATTTCTCCACCAATCAGCTGCATCATTCTGCAACATATAAGAAGCATACAACAATTTCTGCTGATCATCACACTCCATGACAGTAAAAATGCGATCCAATTCTTCTAACCACTGAATTGCAGCAATAGGATCAATGCCTCCTTTATAATTTGGTGGTGCATGTTTTCGGAAGGCATTTAGCATTCTTTCTCTTTGCTCTCTATTAGTGGCTGGCTGTGCCACACCACCCCTGTGACTAGATTCTTCATTCACATCATTATTTCCTTCACCCTCCACAACAATGGGATTATGAGGAGGAGGAACAGGCTGTTGTGGTTGTGGCTCAGGCTGTGGCTGTTGCAAAGGTTGTGGCTGTGGACCTTGCCCACCCGCCCTCACCTCAACCAAGAGTAATCTCATCATTTCAATATTCGTCATTCTGCTTGCTGCCATCATTTCTTGATTGGCCAATCTATTAGCCTCTAACAGATCTTGATTTGCTTTCATCATCACTTCTAGCTCTCGCTGCCTAGCTGCAGCCATATTTTGCTGCATCTCAGTTAAGGCCATTATCATTGGATCTGGCTGTGAAGTATTTCCCCGCTGGTTTAGTCGGGGTCTAGCCAAATCTGCTAATATTGGATCGGTCGGGTCAATAGGAGGATCAGAAGTCCTTCTTGGGCGAACCATAATTCTGCATATTTCACACAAAGGAATGAGTTAGCTACGCTCACACTCGATGATCAGACATGCATATCATAGTATTCCAAGAAAAACTCAAGAATATAACAACCCGAACAGTTCATGCAATATTTCACAGGCTCTTATAGAGAAACTGCTCTGATACCATAAATGTAACATCCCCGTCTCAAGCCGGTTCAATTAACATACATATGATAAAACAGAAAACAACGGAAGACTTAACTTCTGAAAATACGAGCTAACTTTTTCTTTTTCTTTTTAAATTCTCATTCGTCGTAAACGAAAATCGGGCAGAGTTTCCTCTATAAATCGGACAACTGGGGATTTTCCAATCCCTCACAGAAGCATTTCCTGATAAACAGTTTATACAAATATAATCAAATGCCCATCCGTGGGCGCATGCATAACTTGGCTCAGTGCCACTATATCTAACAGCATGCAATCCAACACGTAAACATATCTGAATACTACCTCATCATATAACGTGCCTGAATACCCAAATGTACATGCATCAAAGCGACAGACATGTACAAAACATATACAGGCCATATACACAATAAAGGATCAATATCATGATCCATCAAATGCGAAAATACTAAAATACATCAAACACTCCAAAAAGGTAGTAGCCTACAGCCACTCCAAATCCAATCTGTCAACTGCCTCAGCCACGTGTCGTGTCCCTGCCTAGTGAGGACTCACCGGGAATCTGGGCACCTGAAAATATGTCCCCAAAGAGGGGTGAGATTACAAATCTCAATAAGCTCCAGGTTTATAGAGAATTCTCCATACCCTTGGCTCACTCCTGCATGAAAGTCAGATACAGAGTATACAAATACAACATATAACAGATATCATAACAGAACAGAGCATATATCCATATCATATCAGAGATGTGCGCCGTCATTCCCAAGGGAGGACCCCAAGCGGAAATCAACGCACATGTTCCCGAGGGAGGACCCCAAAGCGGAACCAGACATATCAGAGGCGTACACCATCAGTCCCGAGGGAGGACCCCAAAGCGGACATCCGGGTACTATACAATCAATGGCCAGAGATTGTTACCGAAATCATATTACAGAAGTCATATCAGAGCAAAACATATCATGTTATCAAATAACTCTATATGAATGCATCTATACAAAGCATCTAAATCACAGTCATACAGTCCAACCATAGTTCACTAACCATGGTGGAGCACTCAAGCAGGAAAAGACTCCTTAAACATAGAGCTTACCTCTTGAAGCTTTACCAATACGCTTACTTGTGGAACAAGTTACTTTTATCGCTTCAAGAGATTTCCGATCCTTCTCAATCCCTAGGCACACCTAGAGAATAATTTACAATGCATCAATAAAATGATGCAATACCATAATTATTTCATAAGCATACATTTTATCGCTTATTTTCCTTTCTTTGCATTTTTGCCAATCCTATGCCAATACACAAGTCTAGACCTCTTTATAACCGTTGGTGTTCTTTAATTTAATCAACCATTCCCTTAGGAATTTTCAACATAAATCATGCTATTTTTCTTCAAAACTCATCACCTTTATACAATTTATTACAACACTTTTTATTTAAAATAAAATGTACAAAATATATCCCTAAATACCCTATAGGTCGAATCCTATAAGGGGAATTTCCAAAGATCCTTCTCTTTTACAATACATTTTCGTTACTTCATTACAACTTGCAAACACCTAGGAATGCTTCCACTAAATTCCTATTTTGAGTTTAGACACCAAGTCCTTTTTACTTAGGCATTCTTACTAACTCATCCATTTTCACTCATTTCCAACACACTATACCTTCACAATACATAATATAATTTTTCCACAATAACTCCTACTCACTCCATGATGGCCGAAACCTAGGAGGAAGATGCAATAGGGCTTTTAAATTTTTATATCACATGTGGATGCTTACTCAACACTATAACTTCCTAAACAACAATAATCCATCATAAATTTCACATTCCAACATCAATTATTCCCCACTCACAACATGCTCATATATTTCATAACTTAAATCATCAAAATAATATCATGGAAATAGAGGTTTCTTACCTCTAAACACTTGTACAAAGCCTAGAGAGCAATCTCCAAGCCAAGCTCCATCAAAAACTCACTTTTTCTCCTCCAATGAATAGTAACTCGAAAATGAGAGGAGGAATAACTCTTCACACACTCAACTATAGCTCAAATGGATAGGTGCAATGGATTCATTGAGTAGTTCCTAATCGATTTTATGTGGTGGGTCATTAGATTTGGTGGAAGATTCAAAGAGAATCAACAAAATCAGAAAAATACCCTAACCCCCTTTCTCATGGTGCAGCTCGGGTTTGGAGTGAGGAGAGGAGAGAGAATTTTATTTGGAAATGAAGCTTAAGTGACTTAAAAAGGTGAGCACATGTGGCCTTTTACCCGGGTATTTTTCTTTCGCGTATTTTCACTTAAACTAACCCGGAACTAACTCAAAGCTACAAATATATTTTTATTTTTCTAAAGTCCTTTACATGAACTGTTATTTTCTAAGGAACAATATTTATAATTCACAGTATGGTTTTTGCACCGTTTTTAACGAAATGCACTGTGAACCACTAACTGTACTTTATTAAATTCTGAAACTTAACACTTATAAACTTATCATTTTCTTGGGCCTATATTGACTTGCTTGGCATATATTGGACTTTCTTATTCTTATTTCATCAGTTATTTATTTCTGGACTCTACCGGTTGCTTAAACAGCAGTACAAAATACCCGGTATAAACACTATTCACGAGATTTTCACGGAAAGTGCCAGACTATACAATTTTTCGTTCTGAACTCATATTTGTCATCAGAATTTTCAAATTATGTTCCTAAAATTATTTTGCTCATTTTAAGCTCTACCGGTTAATTCACAAAACTGTAAATTCTCCGGCAGAACGAACTGTTCATAACATAGTCATGATTACAGTCAAAATACTCGAAATCGCTCACTGAATCTAATTATGGCATTTAAATCCTTAAATTAAATCTCTAACTAAGATTTACCAGTTAGGGTCATTATACAAGGCCCCAATTGGTCTCTCAACGTGGCTCCAGTGACCCCAAATAAAGTATGAGGTCCACCGTTGAATGAATATATGATATGAAGAGAGTGGATCCTTTCAGATTAAAATTTCACACAATCTAATCATAAAATTTTTTTTGTGTCTATCTCTTTCTTCGTATGTATTAAATAAGTGGAATTCAATTATTATTAATGAAAATAAAGATAGACACCAAAATTTCACATAATCATCATAAAATTTAACATGAGAGAATTCATTGAATGCCTTGTTGACCGAATATCAATTATTTAGCTAAAATGCATTGAAAATCCTCTTTCTTGCACAATATTGCACTGCTCACAATAATGACTAGCATAATGTGATTATTTGAAATTCACGTGAAATTCTTATTTAGATTGCTTTCCCATTGATAATAACTGGCTTTATGGGTTGAAGATTGAGGAACCACATAAAATTGGTTATATTCTCCTTCCATTACATGCAAAATGATGTCGGAAATGAGAATTGGCAAGATACTGAAAGCTAATTTGTCCCTTATCTACGAATAGATGCTCTGCTACATAAGCCAATCAAAGTGGTGCTACAACTACCCCTCATTAAGCATAGGCTTCTATCAAGCTCTGTGCTATCCCTTTCAGACAATCATCCAAATATGTCAAAATTAGTGGTGTTTATGGTATTCAACTGACAAGATTCTATGTTAAGTACAACTCAGAAGAGTTCAACCAAACACTTCAAACAATCATGGGTTCAGTGCCCCCTGAAGCTTCCAGTATGAGAGTGCAAGGTGTCCTTCACCCTGAGGATACTGGTCAAATAGAAAGGTCCAATTGGGTGCTGGATTCTCCCAATCCACCACCTCTCTGGAAGAAGCTACTTAGTTCAGTCAAGGAGACCCTTTTGCCTCATGGGAACAAGTTCTGTTGTTTCTCATCCAAGAAGAAAACTTTCCATGGATATGCTTTCTCATTCTTGCAGGGTTTATTTCCAATCCTTAGTTGGTTAAGAGATTACAATGCCTCAAAGTTTAAAGATGATCTGTTAGCTGGTTTAACTCTTGCCAGCCTGAGCATACCTCAGGTATTCACAAACATTTCTTTGATTTACTTCTGTCTTCAGAGCAATGCAGGAAAAATTAAAACGTTACATTCCCCCAGATTTTTACCTTCATTCTTGTATTTTTCATTTGAATGTTGCAGAGTATAGGATATGCTAATTTAGCAAAAGTGGATCCTGAATATGGACTGTGTAAGCATGAGTTTTTTTCCTTCTTTTTTTGTTTCAACATTTTAGTGAATCTCCATTCTTTCTAATTTCACTATTGGTTTGTTTTTGTTCCATTCAGATACTAGTGTTCTTCCTCCTCTTATTTATGCTATGATGGGGAGCTCAAGAGAAATTGCAATTGGACCTGTAGCTGTAGTGTCAATGCTGTTATCCTCCCTGGTTCAGAAAGTGGAAGATCCTGTTGCTAATCCCCATGCTTATAGAAACACCGTCTTTACTGTGACCTTCTTTGCTGGAGTTTTTCAAACTGCATTTGGTGTTTTCAGGTTGTTTCCTCATCTATTTGTGAAATTTCTTGTTAAGTTTTAGTTTTTCTCATAAACTAACTAGTTTATCTTCCAACATTTGCAGGTTGGGTTTTCTTGTGGATTTTCTTTCACATGCTGCCCTAGTTGGATTCATGGCAGGCGCAGCCATTATTATTGGTCTTCAGCAGCTCAAGGGATTGCTGGGAATTACTCACTTTACCTCCAAAACTGATGCAGTATCAGTGTTGGCATCTGTTTATAAATCATTACATCATCAAATTACTTCTGGAGAAAAAGTGAGTTGGTTTTGCCATTTGATTCATGTTCTAATAAAGTTTAGTTACATTTAGAAAAACATTACACAGAATCTTATTCTTAAATCTGAACCATCGAATTTATATAGGTCTTCTTGTTGATATTTGACATTATTCTTTGTTTATTCCGTTGACAGTGGTCCCCTCTGAATTTGATCCTGGGGTGCTCATTCTTGATTTTACTTCTAATTACTCGTTTTATTGTAAGTAATGAAATATCTGGTATTTACATTCCAATTCTTAACTATATCTGGCTAATGGGAACTTTTTATAATGTTTCTCATTTCAGGGCAGAAGAAACAAAAAGCTTTTCTGGTTGCCTGCTATTTCTCCACTTCTATCAGTTATACTATCAACTTTAATTGTGTATTTGTCAAAAGCTGATACACACGGGGTTAATATAATAAAGCACGTCAAAGGAGGCCTGAATCCAAGTTCAGTTCACCAGTTGCAATTCCATGGTCAAAATGTTGGACAAGCAGCTAAAATTGGACTGATTTGTGCAGTTATTGCACTCACTGTATGTTAATTCATTTCCTAATTTTCTCCAAATTATTATTTCTTTTTCCCTGTTCTGATTCCTGTGATTTTGATAGCAATCTGAACTTCTGATTCAGGAAGCAATAGCTGTTGGTCGATCTTTTGCTTCCATTAAGGGATACCATCTTGATGGGAACAAAGAAATGTTATCAATGGGATTCATGAACATAGCAGGATCTTTAACTTCATGCTATGTGGCAACTGGTATATCTTTTGTTAATAACTGTGCAATTAATTTGTAATACTTCTTTTATGTATTTGGTGTGTATCAAAGTTGTTTATAGTTTCCTGGTGAACACTTGCAGGTTCATTCTCAAGGACTGCAGTAAATTTCAGTGCAGGATGTCAAACAGCAGTATCAAATATTGTGATGGCCATTACGGTGGTTTTGTCCCTCGAATTATTTACAAGGCTCCTATATTACACCCCTATGGCTATCCTTGCTTCTATCATCCTCTCAGCACTTCCTGGATTGATTGACATAAGTGAGGCTTGCTATATCTATAAGGTTGACAAATTAGACTTTCTTGCCTGTGTTGCTGCTTTCTTGGGCGTCTTGTTTGTATCCGTAGAGATTGGTCTTCTTGTTGCAGTAAGTAATCGGCAGCTTTCAATTTTTTTCATTTATTGCATACTAAGTAGCATCCTTACAAGCAGACAGTAACCTAAAATTATTAACATTTTGCACATGAGACTTGTATTGATTTTGGTTGACTCCTAGCTCCTTAATTGCCTTACATATCGAGCTTTCAGAGTATGTTAGTCTGGTCAATTTTGGCATGACATTCATAACTTGTATAATTAAGTTTTGGAACCATCCAAACATCACTGTATAGTATATTTAGAGCATGTAAGAATTTTTCCATCACTCATTTGTCTTACATTTACAAGCATTTTTTAGTTAGGAATATAGCCTGTTTACTTGACCCATTATAACACCTCGTTCTAGAACTGATTTGTTAACATTGCATTATGATATTAAGCGCAGTTACAATCACATTGGTTCAATTAGAAATCCAGATAAATTTTTCTTTTTGAACAAAGCCGAATTTTAAAGTAATCAATTACGTGATCATAACATCAATTTTTAATGTGCAGGTGATAATCTCGTTTGCAAAGATACTGATACAATCAATTCGACCTGGAATAGAAGTTCTAGGTAGAGTTCCAAGAACTGAAGCCTTCTGCGATGTTACTCAATATCCCATGGCCATGAGCACTCCAGGCATCATAGTGATTCGCATAAGCTCTGGCTCACTTTGCTTTGCAAATGCTAATTTTGTCAGAGAAAGGCAAGCACTTTACAAAATGATTTAGAGAGGGTTTTAGCACAAATTAATACCATGTATGAATTTTTTTCACTTGTTCCAGAATACTGAAGTGGGTCATGGAAGAAGATGACCTTAAAGAAACTACCAAAGGAAGGGTCCAAGCAATAGTTCTAGACATGACAAGTGAGTTTTGTTACATTTTTAGAACTCAGAATTTTGACGCCTAAACATTCATAAATTTGATCTTATGCAATGTTCCTCTGAAATTCTCTTTAATAGACCTAATGAATGTTGATACTTCCGGAATTCTAGCACTAGAGGAACTGCACAAGAGGTTGCTTTCACGTGGCGTACAAGTGAGGCCACCATGAATCTATATTCTTTGGAAGTAACAATGTTTTATATGTAGTTGTCCAAAGTTATAAGATCTAACACTTGTGCTATGTGTTTTTAACAGTTAGCTATGGTCAACCCAAGGTGGCTAGTAATTCACAAGCTTAAGCTTGCACACTTTGTTGACAAAATTGGAAAAGAATGGATTTTCCTTACTGTTGGAGAAGCCATAGATGCATGTCTCTCCTAAATTTGCTAGCACTTGATATCACGTGTCTCTGTGCCATGCTATCTTTAAATTTTATTGCATAGGTTGTGGGTTTTGTTAAAATGTTAATGCTGAATTGCATATTTAAGCACATAAACTTGTGTGATATTATCTTCTCCTACACAAGCTGGTCAGCTATTCCAAATGGGATTGTGCCATGCTGCACCAGAGGGGGAGGGATATACCATGCACTATGGGGTGTCATAAACTACCTTATTGCTATAATTTCTCAATTTTGGAAGTGAGTGATGTTTATTTGTATGGCCACTTAAATGTAATTCAAATAAAGATTTAGATATAATTCATAATTATAGTAGTAATAGATTCGGGAATGGAATAAATCGAGTTGAGTACCTACTTGGATTCTTAGGAACAAAATTTTAAATTTCCCTTATAAAAAACCAGTATAGCCCGTACCTTTTTTTGCTCTACTTGCACTACAAATTTTTAAATTAAATTTTATAAAATAATTAATTACAATTTTTAAATTAATCTCTTACATGATATAAATAAATAAAATACATAAAAAAGGTAATAATATTGGACTAAGGGTATTAAACTAATAAATATAAATCAATATAATTAATATTTATTTATTTTTGAATAAACCACATGTATCCTTCACGGAGGTCATCCTGTTCAAGACAAGTCCAGAATTAAGACTTTAAATCCCAAAATATGGTACTAAAAAAGATCGAACACATGCTTTCACATTTATCTGCTCAGCTCCTATGCGTCAACTGAGCTACATCATTTGATATATAATTAACTTTATTAATAAGTAAATTAAGTATAATATTTATTTAAAATGAACAAGGAGTTGGGTGAGTTGATGTCTCGTGGCAAAAGGAAATTCGGTCTAAACATGGAAGAAAATAAAAAATTGGAACAAAATTATTTTATACCCGCCAAAATTAGTTATTGATTCTTCTTCGATTGGTTCATGTAATTAATAAGTCGTTAGGTATAATTAAATCAATAATTAATATTTAATATAAAATTTACTATTCTTATAAGATGCACGTTAATCCTTCCTCTAAAAAATCATATTACTTATACAATGCTGAATGCACTAATATTTGAGAACACTCAAATAGATATTCCATCAACATTTAAATTAAAATCAAATATGTATGTTAAAATAAACCCCTTAAAATTCTCCAAAAAAAAATCCCTAAATTTTTTATTTTTTATTTTTTGACGAACACGTGCTTATGTTAACTAAAATTAAACTAGTTGTTAAATGAAATATTCTGGTAGCCAACAAAATTGGTAAAATGGGCAACGTTTTCTTTTCAATATTTTATAAATAACAATCCAATAAACGACACATCGTTGAAGGCGTCGTCATACCTTGTACCCTTGTCTTGTTCAGTACCTGGTGGTTTGGTCGGAAACAGAACGATGGGAGCAGAAACTGAAGCGCAGGAAAAGCACGCAGAAGAGAGGCCAAGACCTTCTACCACTACTCTCACACAGGATCAGTTCCTCTCATGGAAGCGCCAGAAGGTTTTTCCTTCTCTCGCTTTTTCTATTACTTAGTTAGGGTTTTTTTTTTCTTTCCTTGTTTATTGCGTTTGAATTCTGTTTTCTTGTACACTTTTTTATAATGGGTAGGATGTTATATGATTTTACAACATTTTAACTTCACGGGCAATTAGAAATTTGAGAAATTTTATATTTTTTTCATAATTTAATGAGTAATATACTTAAAAGAAGAAATTTTCAAAATTATGATTGTAATGAAGTTTAGAATTAAGAAAAGAAGACCTTTTCATCTTATATGTTAACGTGGGGATTAATTCTTTGGGCTAATAAGGAACAAGGGTAGTTTGTGAAGATTAAAACTTTAGCAGCATGATCTGGGGTAGTTTAAACACAAAATTGGTTAGCTATCTTGTGTTGTTGATTGAACGCCAAAATGCAATAAGGGAGTTTTATTTTTTTTTATTTCCTTTTCCTTTCTAATTTTTGGTGTAACCTGGAAGGAAGAACATTAGCCCTGCCTCCTGCCACTTTCTAATTTAACAAGCAAGCTGCACTAATTAAACAGATTGATGGTCCTGATTGCTTCCTGGATTAATTAGATTTCTCTTAGATATGCTGGCACATGTCATTGATTTTAGTTCTTAGTAGCTCTCTTGTCTCCCTTAAAATAGAAGGATGCAGAGGAGATCATATATTCTAAACTTAGTGGTTGCATTTGATAATTACCAAAGTGAAGAAAACAGAAAAGCAAAGAACCAAGAATATAGATGTATTCAATGCGGAAGGCACAGGTCTCCTGCTTTAACAGTTTATTTTATTCTTCAACTTTTTATAATGAGAGTGGGAAGAGGAGGTTGGAGAGGGGGGGGGGGGGGGGGGGGGGGGGGGGAGGGCTTTATTTACATGCAAAATTTTTGGCAACTGCAAAGATTTTGCCATGTTGAAATCAGGATTGAGTAATTAAATGGCCTAGTCATTTACTAGGGATAGTGTTGCAACCGCTTTATTGAACTGCTAGTTGTTAAATGGCCTCAGTCAAACAGATTGAAGCACTTTTAAGCTACTTGTTTGAGAAATTTTGTTCGATTGCATGGAATCATCAATTTAATCCTATACAGAGTCTCCAAATTGATAGTGTCTGTATTCCTTTTTGCAGGATGCTGCTGCATCAGCCAGAAAAGCTGAAGCATCCAGGAAACGTGCTGAGGATATTGCAGCAGGAACAGTCCAAATGAATGGTTGGGAGCTGTTTGTGCATGAGCCATGGGTGTTTGATAACTCAAGTTATTGAGGTTTCTTTTCATTGGCTCAAAAAATTGTTTATGGTCATGCTTTGAATAATTTTATTGTAAATTAAGTATTTTTATTCATGCTTGTACTGTGGTGGGGTTCATCTATTAGATTTTATTATCTTTGTGATAGATTTATTTTATTTTATTTTTTGTCAAAATCTTTTTCCGTAGCAATATATTTCGGAAATATAAAGTTTGCCCCTTTGGTAAAGGAAACAATGAAAAGAATTGTTTCTATATATGGCCAGGGAGGATCTATTTCGCATTAAAAACCCTAAATTATGAGCAGTTAGAACGTCAATTTATTATCTATCTAATGATAAATTTCTTCTCTGATATTAGCATTTCCATATAGTTGGGAAGTTTAGTTAACTTCAATATTTAGTTCATATTGCACCTCCTTGAACTAAGCTTGAGATATTGTTGACAGATTCAGTCGTATTCAGGGGTACCTGCTATGTACCTTTTTTAGTGTGCATGAACTACTTACGGAAATAGTCTATACCACTTACTGGTTTCTAGATTGATTTTGCTAGTAGAAACTGTTAGAGATATAATAAAGGCATTAATAAGCCTCCACATGATAATTTAAGCGTTTAGGAGATTGGTATTTAGCATAGTATTAGAGTTTCTATGCCCAAGGGGTCAAGACTCACACAGGATAGAGTGGGCATGTTCATGTCTATGCTTTAATCCAATTGACTCTTCTTGCCTGGGAGCAATTTTGAGGGTTGAACTATCTTAGTTGTGCAACCTGGATTCCTTACGCATTGTTTTCCCTGTTGCTGAACAGCTGAAGCAGTATTTGTTACCTTGAGTTGTGTATACAATGCTTATTTTTTTGGTTTTTTTTTTTTACCACTGTTATGTTTGCAGTGACTAGTGCTTAAAATGTGATTAAACCCCACGATCTTAATTGTGCGTTCTCCTAGTTGACATTAGAATAATGTGTCATCTAAAGTTTTTTGCATTATTTATTGAGCATATAACATAAATTCGCACTACAGCAGTATACCCATTTTTTTTACTGGCCAAATAATTCAATATTCTTTTCTTGTCATTTAAAATTTCATTAACTACTTTAAAAATTTGTGAATATATAATTTACACAATCTTACAAGTTGGAAGGTCTAATTGCACACCTATAGTATACCTTATTAACCAATAATTGAATCATTATTAACCAAATTTGCTGGTGTGGAAATGGTGTACTTTCGAAAAATAAACCCGTGCAACAATTGGTGAAGATGTTACACCAAAATTAGGTTATGCAAGTAATATTTCTAAAATGATAAAATACTGCTCCGAATATGAAGTTCGGTGTGTAGGATAGAAATAAGTAAGGTAGGTCTCATCTAGTGTACTCGTAATGAAAACTAAAAGGACATGCTATCTTTGAGAATTGATTGAATAATAATAATGACTCAACGAATATTTGAGTTGACACCATTTGATTCATCCGCCCTTGAGAATTCCATGCACTTTTCATTCTGATTGTTAATTTGTTCATTGTTCATTCCGTGTGAAAATTTAATTTATTTGAAAAAGATACTGTTCATATGTGCATGCCTCTGGTTTTGGCCTTTTGGGCACTTTTTCCCCGAAAGAAATATATTAATAGTGTTGTTTGAAGAACTAAAGTTCTTATTTTCAGTCTGAGGATGAAAACAATATATCTTTTGTTCGTGTTTCAACTTTCATGGTCTTATGGCAAATGGAGGAGGCTTGATATGCATTTTTATTTACTGGTTATGGATGAGGATTCATTCAGGATGTTGTTCTAGATATCTATTGCTTTAGCCCCTGATGGGGATGTGCACTCAACCGTACTGTTGGGTTGTGAAACCAAAATAAGTATATGAAGGGTTACTTTGAGATGAATTAAGGATTATAATCAATGGTGACAAGGATCTAATGCAATGATTTCATCTTAGTGAATTTAATAGAAATATGTTACATATTTTTGTTGAAACATTAGGGGGTGATTACCTTATTGAGAATATTAATATTGTCACGACATGTTTGGAGGACATCAGGATGAGAGGCGACTGTATACAGTTCGGGAAACATCTAGCTTCATTAAAAAATGCAAACAGGTTTAGTCTATCACCACCCTTTATTCTGGTAAGCAAATAGATAATCGTATTGTAGAGTTTGAGAGGGATGATAAAAAGTTAAAAAGCCAGTAGTTGTATAGATAAGAATAGTTTATACGAGGATAGTGTAAAGTTGTAGAGTTTGAAGATAGGGATCGAGAGTATGTGACTAAGGTCCCTTTTCCTCTTAGATTAGTAAACCCCGACACTAGGAAGTCAAGTGATATTTTACAAATTTTTAAACAGGTGCAAATTACTTTGTCTTTTCGTGATGCTATTAGACAGGTGCTTATATATGCTCAAATTTTGAAGAATCTACTATATAAAAAAAAGTCTTGTTCCACAAAAGGCCTCCTTGACTGAACTATTAGAAATAGAATTCAAGTATGAATGGTGTGAAGTCTCAATCCCACGTTGATTAGACATAAAACAAATGTGAATTATATAAAAGTTGAGTTGAGATGTAATGTTAGTGCTCTTAGTATGGTTTGTCATCCGATCCATTGGAAGAGGTATCTTTTGCAAATGCTGGTCTAAGTACTGGGATGCCTATCAGCTGCATTAGGCCAAGATGAAAGCCCAGTCCAAACTCAGCAGCTGCAATCACAATTGATATTACCAGTTTATCATATTAATATGAGGAAGCATCCGTTTATAAATTTTTGTAAATTACATTATGTACTATACTATATACTTCTGGGAGTACATATTGTAATTTGTAAACAAAAAAATTTGTGAATATAACCCTCCCTTTTTAGTATTTCTCTTAAAATGCATTTACTATTTTCTTTCAATTGCAAGTTAGTTATAACAAACCTGGTTAGGAAATTGTATAATAGTGATGGAAGTTATAAAGAAAGGCACAGAAATTCCACCCCCCCCCCCCCCCCCCCCCCCCCAACAACACTACCTCTCTCTCTCTCTCTACTCTCGTTTCCCTTCCCTACGTCCCCTATACATTCTCTTCCTTCTCTCATTGTGACTACTAAATTTTGGAACTACATTCTCAATGAATATCATGTTAAATATTTATATAATGACCATAGATAGATCTAGGTGCCGGTGTTAATTGATTGCCTTATTCTATTTGCTTGCAGATGGGTCTCGGGAGTTGGAAACCAACTAAGTGTCTGTTTGGATTCTCTATATGCATAAGCTAGGCCAAACAGATTTTGGGAAAAACTCTTATAATGAAAAGTTCTTTTTTTTATAATGAACAAAAAAGTTGAAAACTAAAAGTTCCTAGGAAGAGTTTTTTTTTAAGCTCTTATCTGTTTTTCTTGAATTGTGTGCTTTTTTTTAGAATTGAGAGTTATAAAGATAGAAAGAGAGAGATAATTTTCTTGAAACATGTGCTTTTAAGTACTTTTTAAGTTAAATTTTTATGTAATTACCAAACACCTTTTAGCTTCTTCTTTTTAGCTTTAACTTATAAGAAGTTTTTAGCTTAAAAATAAGAGGATCCAAACAGACTCTAAGATGGCTCTTAAAATAGCTGATAGATGTATTATATATCCTAGAGACATTGTTGATGATTTTTCATAAAAATTGAGAACATTTACTTTTCTATTGATTTTTTAAAGCTTGATACTAAGCCTATTTATTACCCTTGTACCCTTATTTATGTCATTTTAGGTCCCTCGTTCTTAGCTACATATAATGCATTGGTTAACTGTGGAAGTGGTGTCTTGAAACTATCATTTGACAATGTGGCTATTGAGCTTAATGTGTTTCATTTCAGTAAACGGGTTCCTAATTATTATAATAACAAGGTACATAAATTGAATTTGATTGATAGTTTGGTTCATGACTCAATATGTCTGAGTAGTGACGATCCATTATTTGCATGCTTGAATTATTTTAATGCTGCTGTTGATGTCAATTTGTCATTAGGAAAATAAATTCTTTATTAGATTAATTCATCTAATGAATGTGGAAAGGTGGTATCCCAAGGTCCAACCAAAACCTTGTTTTCATCCTCACCTTTTCCATCGATTCTCGAGCTGCCTAAGTTAGAAATTTAGCCCTTACCAAATACCCTAAACTGTGTTTTTAGGCTCTAATGAGCTATGTAGCACTGATACGACACGCGACACGTGACACGACACGACACGACACTCCGACACGTCAATCCTAAAAAATTATGGATTTCGACACGCTGGGACACGTTTTAATATTAAATAATATTTTTAATTTATATAGTGTATATTTCATTTAATATTTAATAATTTAACAAAAAAATGAAACTAAATTAATAATACTCATCAACACGTTATAAAGATGGAATCTTTAATAAAAAAAATAAGAACTGGGATAAGAGAGAGATATATCAGATAGAGAGATCAAATCATATTAGAGAGAGATCAGAGAGAAGAAGATACAACAAGAGCGTAATAGGAATTGACAACAATGATACTGAGATGATCTCTTATCTACTTAAGGGGAAGAGAGACAAAAGAAAAAATTGATATGATCAGGTGGAAGCTTTATTAATATATTTTAACTTAAAAAAAAAAATTAAAAAATTTAAAAAAAAAAATTAAAAAAAAATTACGAAAATGCCATTTGACCGTGTCGGACACGGTCAAATTCGCGTGTCGAAATAGTCAACGTGTCGGAAAAAGTCAACCGCGTGTCCGACACCGTGTCGGAGCGTGTCGCCGTGTCGGAGCGTGTCGGACCCGACTCTTCCTGTTTTTACAAGTGTCCGTGCTTCCTTGCTAATGAGACGCTACCTAGCATTAATAGCTTCTGATTTAGATGAGTCCCAAAAACTATAGTTTTTGGACATGTTAAAAAAAGTGAGGAAGCTTTTGTTAAAAACCTTGAGGTAACCACCCCAAAAGCTAGCTCAAAGGGTGGGAGTGCCCAAGGTCTTATAAAGACCACATTAGTTGCACATACAACCAATGTGGAACTATATATCTCAACACGCCCCCTCACACGAGAGCCCATTGGGCTTGAAGAGTGGACAATGCAACAGACTCAGCCTACCTGTGCTAAGAAACGCCACAAGAGAAAGTGGGGGGCAGCGAGGCTCTGATACCATGTTAAAAACCTTGAGGTCATCACCCTAAAAGCTAGCTCAAAAGGTGGGAGTGCCCAAGGTCTTATAAAGACCACATTAGTTGCACATACAACCAATGTGGGACTATATATCTCAACAGCTCTAGCATTACAATTTCCTTTTCATAGTCACGCCTCTTTGAGTTGAGAACCCATCATTTTGAAGCAAACCTACACTCATGGAATCTTTGTGAACCATATTGCATGAAGCTAGCTCCAATCCTAGCATGCCTTTGAGACCTTAATTGCCTAATAACAGCTAGCTACATGTGTCGTTGGACAAATTGTGTTGAGGCATAATGGAGAACGCCCGTTTATATCACACTAACTCAAAATTGGTAAGTTCCTATAATGCTAAAAGAACAAAAAAAGAAAAGAAAAAAATTGTTTGCTGTTTCTTTCAAGCTATTCTATTTTTTTTTTTCTTTTTTCTTGGTGATACAAGTACCATCACAAGTACAATTTCTATGCACATTATCATCATTTACCTAATCTTACACATACCCAGCTAAAATGACATTTAGCAGCTGGCTGGCTTCATATTTATAACAAAAGTATTTAAGAATGGGGCTTGGCTTCTCATTCCTCATAGCATTAGCCATTTAGTATGTGTCATTGAGTATTAAGCTGATGATGATGTTGTTTACAATCATATTCTGCAGATTCATTCTTGGGCGGTTCCACGTGTGAGGCAGTGATTGGGATATTCACCTGCCCATGTGGCATCATATCTGGCATGTCATGTCCCATCATGTCATGTTGAATATGATGAGGATACAATGTGTATCCTTGAGGCCATGCTTCGAGGTTCCCATCGCTTGGATTTGTCACGTGACACTCTCCCATGCCTCGTGGATCAGCATTCGAACTCGTCCCATGTGAAAATGAACCGTACACGGTGGACGACAAATCCCTGAACATTTCATTACTTTTATTATATTCATTTACAGAAAAAAGAAAAAAACAAAAACAAAAACAAAGATCAAATATTTGTGCATAAGAAAAATGTTTGTAATTTTCTTAAAGGAATTAATCATCAATCATAAATAATTAAATAAATAAAAAACATGAAATTGAAACCTGAGATGATCCAAAGGAGCGGATGTATCAAACATCTGGGAATGGTTCTGACTACCATCCTGCAACCAACCTACATTCTCGAAAGTTGTCGGCATCCCCTGCTACAGTTTTTTTTTATTATTTATTTATCTAATTAATTTTAAATAACAAGCGTATATATAAATTCTTATTACAAAATATAAATTCTGATATATATATATATATATATATATATATATATATATATATATTGATTCATCGTTATTAATAATTGCATTTAGTTACCTGAATACCAGATGGATCATACGAAGATAGATGATTGCTCAACATATATTCCTGCAACCACAAAAGTTTTTCAAATAATATATCACACGACAAAGAAAAAAAAAAATAGAGTAATAGATTATTATCAAACCTTTCTCTGTATGACACGTGTTAAGGTATCTACCAGGTGCTTTTCGCTGGCTTCGAGCTCCCCCATAGATGTCATCTTTAATGGGTCGGGTTCATATATCCTGTGTTCATCCTCACAACATTAATACCATTAATGGAAAAAATAAAATAAACAAATACGTGGGACAGTTATATTATAAATAAATAAATAAAGCATCAAATTATTTTCAAGGAACCTTATCTGCTCCTCGGCCATTTGAAGTTGTTGCTGTAACCTACTAACTTCTTGTTGGAGTTCCTAATAAACAAGAGATTTTCATGATCACGACAAAGAAGATGACAGCAACAATAATAAAAATAAATAGTCTTATCTCACATGATAAATACTCTTATCTTTAAAAGGCTTATACTTAGTTTTAAGGGGAAAACGAATATCATGTAACAATTAACACGATATAAAAAATTTTACCTACTGATTCATTGGTTTGCGCACCAATATTTTTTATTTTTTGTTTTTATTACATGTACGGGACTCACATACATTTTTGTTTCAGTAGGAAAAATTGTTTAGATTCTGTTACATGATGATAGCTTTACCCTAGTTTTAAATATGGGGAAGGTTATAATTACTACCTCTTTTTGTTACTACTTGTTATTACTAAATCATAACCATTGATTTCCGTCAATCTAACGGTTATAATTTGTTTGAAATTAATAATTAAATAATAAGTATGACCCAATAAATTATAACCGTTAGATTGACGAAAATCAACGGTTACGATTTAGTAATAACAAGTAGTAACAAAAAGATGTAGTAACTATAACTCTTCATTTAAATATAGAATATAGCATAGTTTGCTTACCTCAATCTCAGAGTTAATGTCTCCCGGACTTTTTTGAAGCAGGGGATGAAACGGTAGGAAAGGAAAAACAAAAATTTAGCACTATTAGATCATCCGAAATTCTTTGAGAAAATAATTCAAAAAAATAAATATTTGACATATTTACGAACTTGGCTAGCTGAAGAGCTATGTCATTTTCACTCCTCAGTTGTTGAAGGGTCCTAAGCAAATACTGCAAAATGCCCCAAACATTTATAAAATATTCAGATTCGTACTACAGGAACCACTCCGTATTTTAATTTGAAGATCTTGTATATTCCTATAAAAATTCATAGATAGCTAGGACAGTATATTTAATCATTCATGCTTTAAATATTGTCGTAAATTTTCAAGTAATTAATTCTCGGGGTTTGTTTTTCTCACGTTGCATGAAAAAATAAATTCTTACTACACATACTATAAAAAGGTGTGCTACTTATTTTTTAAATAGGTGAATCCCACGGTTAATGTATCTATGACATGAGATTAGAATTTTCTTACAACATAAGATTTATTTTTCTCTTAATTTTCATATTTTCTGGAAAGGGTTTAATCTTTATATAAATATAGTTAGTGAAAATACCTCTTTGTTTTGAATACCCCTGCAAAAATAAATAAATAAAACAAAGAAATGGAAATTAGTTAAGTGCAATAGTTAATTTGCTCGTGAAAGCAGCAAATAAAGGAACTAAAGAAAAAGTAAAAGAAGGCAGAGAAAAGAGAGTATACCTGCGGTAGGGTTGCTCAGGAAAACTTACAGCGCTACAAGAAACAAATTACTATAAATAATCAAATTAAAAAGCCGAGTATGAACAGAAATTTAGAAGGACCATAACTCATGCGAAATCAAGTTACATGTTCTGAACATACTTATCTCTTTCTTGGTCAGGAAGATTAATGTAACGTGTAAAAACATCCTCAATCCTGATTACCACAAAAATAACAATATCATTATGGCTCATTATATAATGGATCTCATCATCAGCAGACCCAAAATTTAAAACTAAATAATAATAATAATAATAATAATAATAATAAATGGTAATAACTAATAACTAATCAGGATGGGTTGCGAAAAAGGAATTTAAAAGCATACACTTAGGAGAGTTTAAAACCATATCCAAAAGGCCTAAATTATATAAGTAAACCAGGTTGAAGTTCATGCGACACTATATGTCAATTAACACAAACAATACATCTCAAGGTTATGGATTAAAAAAAAAACTATTTGATCGGTGTAGTTTTAAAATTTTGCATAAGCAGTTCCTTCTTTTAAAAGAATAATCATTATTCGGTCACAACTTTGAAAATCTTCTTTTTGGCACATTAATTTGGTGCTGCTTTAAAACAAATTTTAAGGCCAACGATTTTAAGGCAAAGATTCTACAACATATCTTGGTCAAGATCCTAATTCTCGGGGCACAAACATGTTCAATCCGCTAAAAAAGTAGGAACATAAACAATCAAACTGCCCAAAAGAAAATCTACAACTCTACGAAACTATGACATACATAACTTTTGGTCTACCTTCGCGCCATTGCATCTAAAGTATAAATAAGACCTTGGTGGGAAGCGAATATATACAGGAACAATAGCGATCATAAATCCCAAGTAATGGTGATATAGAAATTTAGGGGAAGATTTTGCTTCTTAAAGGAATAGAGTAACATGGTATTGAATTTTTTTATTTTTTGGATACTGATGTTGATTTTTTCTCTCCACAGAAAATGTTGACAGCCATCTTTTGTTCAATTAAAAAAATTTATCTTCCAAATTAAAAGGAAAATAATGTGACAAGTCATTAATTGCATTCGTTATATATAGTTCATAACCCTTTAGAGGTGAGAATTATGTGAAGAAAATGAAGAAGGAATGATCTCAACTTTCTCTAAATCGATCCAATGCAATCACTGTCGTATTCAAGAAATATTGATAAAGGAGGAAGGAGGAGACATGTTTCATATTTGAAGGGAAAGACAATGCCCAATAATTAATACATCATACATATCATTATAATTAACAAACAAATGATAGCAAAATAAATTGAATTTTCATTTGCAATGGAAACAAATTAACAGGAATATATATACATGTATAAGATCAAGAGGGTACCTTCTTTTGCCAGAAAAGTGGCTGAGACGTCCTGAAGGAGAAAACATAATAAGGGCAATATCAATGTCACATAGGATAGATAACTCGTAAGCTTTCTTGATGAGGCCATTTCTACGCTTTGAGAATGTAACTTGTCGATTGGTGGTGTTTTCTATTCTTTTTATTTCAAGTTTAACACGACCCATCTCGATGATTTATTATCTATCAAGTGTAAAGTATGTATGTACGCATGCAAAAAAAGGAAATGCAGAATCTGTAGGAGGAAATCTAAAATGCCCTCTCTTTTTTTGAATCAGAATAACAGAAAAATTATAATATATGGAGACATGCATGAAGAACCTTAAAAGAAGGAACCGTTGGATAGGAGAGAGAGGGAAGGGAATGGTTAAAAATGGGTGAGAGGAGAAAAGGGAGGGAGGCGGAGAGATTGATGAGTTTATAAAGGAAAGGGTCTCAGTTGCTTTGGGGTCATTTCTTTGTTTAATGTTAATGAATAGAGCACAATGAAAGCAAATGAAACAAAGTGAACCATTAGTTCGGAACATATTTTGGTTCATTGAATAGGTAGGGTAGTCTTCATATATGTATGTGTTCTTTGCAATTCGAAGTGTTTGGCATATCAAATTACTACGCACTCTAGTTGAACTTCATTCATTTAATGCAATTATTTTTTTGTTTCATTATAATGGTTTAAAAAATTATCCACTCAAAATATTTGACAGGGACATCTAAAGTAAATTTTTATGTGAAGTGAGTAAGTAAGAACATGCCTATTATTAATTTAATCTAAAGTTTGTCATCTTAATCCATCAAATTTTAGAGATAAATATACTATACATTCTTACTTTAAAAAAAAATCATTTTACAATATTTCTTCTAAAATATTATACATAATTTTACTGAAATCCACCTATTTGGATCAGACCAACTTATCGGTTGTGCCATGGCCTTAAGATTAATTTTATGGTAATTAAATTTTTTAATGAATAATTTATATTCAATAAATAAAATCTTGCTTGTCTACACTTAAATACCCATTGAAATAATTATTTTCAATATCATAAATCGATTATATTTTTCACATCATGAATTAAGTATTCATTGTAAGAAATGCATATATGGTTTATAAGTTGAACATGATTAGGAGTGGGAATAGACTAGATAACATGTCAAAAATTATGGCCTTGCCCAGTATAGATCTATTTATTATATAAGTTAATCCAAGCCTTTTTCAAAAATCTATTTAATTAAAAAAATCAAATTTTAGATTATTAAAGAAAGTTTTAAATGCATTAAAAATAAAAAATAAAAAAATTACGGTCACTTGCGGTCAAGTGCGCAATAGTAGGTCTGTCACTAGTTAGGAACTCCACCAAGTCTAGTAGAAAAGAAGTGACTGTATGCAATATAGTATGTGCATCCAAAAGGGTCACCATTTCCTCTCTTGTTATGCCTTTTCTAGGGAGGAAAGTTGAATTGTAAAGTGACGAATAATAATAATAATTGCTAGTTATACATAAGCCAATGTAACCGCAAGTGCCAATTGTGCGTTAAAGTGACAAAAAAAATGAATTGCCAGTTAAAGAGACAACATAAGTCAATATGCGTTAAAATGACGAAAAAAAAAAATTTGTCTGCACTTGTGATCAGTTGCAATTGAATGGGTCCGCCACTGGATTAGATGCAGGTGCAATCAAAACTAATAATGAATGGAAGACTTAGGCTGCGTTTGTATGGACTTTTTAATAAAGTCCTTTTTATCACTTCTTTATTTTAAAAGTACTTTCTATAAAAGTTACAGCTATTTAGATTTTAAAAAAAATATTTGATTTTTGAAAAAATTATTTGACTTTTGACTTCTGTTTTTTTTTAAAGTTAAAATTTTTAGCTTTTGAAAAAAGTAAGTTTTTAGCTTTTTTATGACTTCTGTCTTTTTTTTAAAACAGGCATCCAAACAGACATTTTTCGAAAAAGGACTTTTTTTTTCTTAAAAAAAGCAGCTTTTGAATAAAAAAAAAGCTCATCCAAACATGCTCTTATTCTGGTATAAGTTGATGGGCCTATATAAAAAGAAGTTCATAAAAAGGATATTAGGTTTGTGTGCATGTGTCCTTTGTTATTTTCCTATGTTTCAATAAAAATACGGATTCTTATAGAATAGTAAACAAAATTCATTTTTCAAGTAATACCAAATTTAATTTAGCTTGCTCATGCTACATGCAATTTTTTATTATTTTTTAACTTCGAAGTTGAAGTATTTTTGTGTTGACATTAGGAGATGAATATTCTGTTAGCAGTGAAATGAGCCTTCTTCTTTATTGAAACTCACGGAATGGCAAAGAGGCTAACATGCATTGTGTCTTAGAAACTTCGTGGTTGGGTATGGTTAACTAACAACCAAACTACTTTTCTAATTGAACCGAATTGAATTGGTTTGTTTAATTCAGCTCTTGAACTGAATTATTTAGAAATCAGTTTGAATTTTGAAACCAGTTCAGAATTAAACTGGTTTTCAAACCAGTTCTAAACCTTTGTGTCTTAGAAACTTGGTTTTTGAAACTGCTCTTTATTGATATTTTCAAACTGATTTAGAACAAACTTGTTAAAATTTACTTGCTAATTTTTTCAATCCAAGATTATAACTCTTTACTTTTTACTTTAAAATAATCAAATTCACGTTTATTAATAATTTTTGTACTTTACCCCATCAAAAACATTCTCAGATTTGATATTTATCCAACTGAATAATTGAATGCCATATATGATTAAAAAAAACAGTTAATACGAAGCTATACATGTATTAAATGCTAAAATGAATTCTGACTGAATATAATGATACTATATAGAAATAACTAAATTGTTTGTAATAATACTATATTTTCTAGATTTAAATACTAAATAGCTTGAGGATGATTTGTTATATAATTACTTATTTGCAATTTTTATATTATCACGTTCATATTAGGTAACATGCATATACACCGACCAAGTGCTAATTACTCTCGATTATAAACGAAACATGATCCGAAATCAACGAAAAGTGAATGAAAAGAAAAGGTATGTAATCAACACAATCATAGACCAAAAAAGGAAAAATAAAATAAGAAATAAAAAAATGACACCTTTTATTGTTCATTTGGCACCAAAATCCCAGTTCCTTTCCCTCCCTGGAGTTAACCATATTTATTTTTCTTTAAAAATAATTCCCAGGAAATAATTCAACCTATAGATTTAATCAAATAGCTTGGATTGCACCAACAGAATAGAATAATACATAGTAAAGAAAATTTAAAAGGCCTACAAACCAAAAGAATATATTGAAAAAAAGAAAATATCTCCACTAAACCCAATAGATACAACAACAGCCTACAAAACTGAAAAAGTAAAAACGCCCCACAAAAGTCTGAGTTTGGATAGTAGAGAAATTTACAAGTAGATTAGATAGACTTGACAAGATAACCAGAAAAAAAGGTGACATATCAGTGAAAATGAACTTAATAAAAGCCCAGAGGTAAGTCTAAGTGTCGCTGCAGAGGGTTTGGGAGAAGTTTGTCCAGCAACAGCAGGTGGTACAGCACGTGTTTTAGGGACACTCTGCTGCTGATTGGCTGGTAACGGGTTTGGTGATCCACTACTGGACGTTGATGTGGAATTTGCTCTATCTCCCATGTTACCTTGACCTGCATTTTCTGAGTGATTAGCATCAAGAATATATTCATAAACAGAAGCTAATTATAAAGCTGTAGTGAAAGGAGGACTTACAATTGGATCTAGACCAGCCAAGCCGTAGATTCTCCCTATCAAAGACCACACGATAGCCCGTCAGGAAGTTTTCTGAAACAAGAATGTCCAATAATCATTCTCAGACAACACAAGTGTGCAAGTGCATAAGCATGTTAACAATAGTTACATGCATCTGCTACCATATGCATGTCTCTTGGAGAGAAAGCTTAGGAAGAAATAGAAATCACTAAAAATGGGAAAAGAGGAGGGGGGGAGGAAATGTGATTTGGTTTCAGGTACGACAGGCAGTTGTATACTCACGTCCAATGGTGCCGTAGTCGCCATCGTACTGGTATACAGTCAAACAAAGGACAGTATAATCCTGTAACAAAAGTTTGTATTTAATCAAAACCAGCTGATAAAAGGAGAAACTTCTCAATGGACAATTAAGAATTATTCATAGACATCATGTTCACTTGTTGAAAACAGTTCTCCCTTCCAAGAGTCCTCTTAAGTAAAAAGAAAAAAAGAAGATTGTCTGAGGACAGGCCTAAAACATTCATATCTAGAAGTATTTTTGAAAACAACCAACATCAGGTGAAGTATATAATTTGTTTGTTACCTGCAGTTGAATTGAAAAATAGGTTAACATAAAATGTTTTCAGAATCCACTTCAATTTCTATACAACATATGCTGAGAAGCCACTTTCAGACAATAGGACAGACTGTAGTCTTCTTGAAGCTGATTATCAGAACTAATCAATTTGTTAGCGTTTATCGTGTATAGTCAGTTGTCCAACAAAAATTTGCTTCTAGAACCCCCATATGTGTTGTGGCCCGTACTATTGTGAGAGCGAGCCTTGGAGCAGCAGTAAACTTGCTCCTTGTGATCGAAAGGTTACAGTCATGAATTCGAGTCTAGAAATAACATCTTTGCAAAATGCAAGGGTAAGGCCGCATACAATCGACCTTCACTTATACCCTCTCAAGTCAGGGAGCCTAGTGCACCGGAATTCGCCCTTTTTTTAACCCTGCATTGGTAATTAACTTCAATGCCGACATTTGTACTATGTCTATTTGTGAGCAATGTTTACATTATATCAGAATTTTCAAAAGATCAATTTCAAACCCATCCATCACTTTCTCTCTCTAAAGCAGACTCACTCTTTAAAGATTCTTTGCTGCAATTTTGTGCTCTGAAATTCAATAGCAGAGATTTTCTATTACCTTGAAATTTTCAAGAAGCAGCTTTGGAATCCTTGGAGGGTGTTTTTTCGGTTGATTTTTCTTGTACATTCAGTGATAGATAGAAACTTTCTTGCTTTTGGATTTTCGAGCATTTCGAGTTTAGACGAAAGGGTGACAATTTTGAACACGACACAAGAAGTTCATGTTTGAGTCAACTTGTTTTCAAATTCATGTTGTGTTGCATGTCAACCTACAAATACGACATTGACCCACCGCTCGTGTTAATCTTCTTTTAGGTTATTCGTATCCTGTCAACAAACATTAGTGAAACCAATGTTCAGTACATAGGTTATTTGTGTCATGTAATGTCAACATGACATTGGTCAACGCAATGTTCAGTGCATAGGTTATTCATATCGTGTCGTGTCAACCCATGTAATAAACGAGACACTTTGAGATTTGCGATTTATTTGTGTTGTGTTGTGTCAACCAGCAAAATAAACGAGTTGTGTTTGTGTAAATGGTTTTGACACGAATCTTTATTCATGTCATATTCATGTTAAGTGTATTCATGTTCCTGTCATACCTCAACCCTACACAAACAAAACCTGTTGACACGAAATGCCACCCCTAGTGGAAACTATTGCTGATTACACGAAATTTTTTGGTTCAACCAAACATGAACAAGTAATTTTTCAGTTTTCACCCCTTGAATTTTTTTTTCAAAACAAGTATCCCTTCAAAAAAAAAAAATCCCATAAAATACATAAAGATTCATTTTCAGCCAATGGCAGTCTCTGGAAGCCAGAGTACCACTCACCACAGAGTAAAAACCAACTGCCACTGCCCTAGATACATATGAAAGGCTAGTTTGTTACCTCATGGATCAATGTTTAAATCTTGACTCAAAAGTTTCAATCAAAGACACTAACATTTATACCAAAAAGAGAAGGGAAAGAAAAACTTGAAAGGTTAGCTTACCTGACTGACAGGATCTGTAAAAATTGGATTTTGAATTAAAAAAGTTTGATTCTTTGAGAAAGTGAGTTTCATCAGGGGAATGTTAATCAACTCCTGTGAACTGTCACATGAAAAACAGCTGAGTTACAAAAAAATGTAAGAAGCTTATAAGCCTAAACTCCTAATCATTTAGTACCTAACCTGGCATTATAGCAGTACTCCCATGGGTATTGTTGCAGGATAATCCTGGTTGCATTTACTTGTTTGTCAAACTACATTCGGTGAAAGATAACTTTTAGCCCAGTATATGCGTGATCATATGACACTAGATTATGATAAAAGGAATTACCTCCGCTACAACATTTTTATAAACTTCATCGGGAAGATATGTGAAAGAACTTCCACTGTCAATAAGTGCTTCAAATCCAGTTTCCTTGGGACAAAAACTCCCAATACAGAAGCTCTCCACTCCAACAATATAATTAACACTACAGCAATGTAAACAATTAACATTCAAGACAAACCAAGAAGGTTAGAACACGTTTAGAAGAAACATTTAAAAGCGGCAGCTAAAGAGCATTATACACAATACATACAATTCCCCATCTACAGGCAAGAATGGAGTAGATTGTTGGGTGGCATGCCCTTGGTCGCCAAAGAGAATACTCCCAGAATCATTCTCATTAAAACAAATTGAGAAAGAATTCTGAATAAGTCGTGCCTTTGCCAGCAAACTTGGGAGTGAAATGCTTCCAGGTCCTAGCCCCAAAACACCATCAGGAGCAGCTCCATCTAAATAGCCACCACTTTGTTTGCTACCACAACTGCACTCAAAAATCAATTATCTTGAGCAGTGATGGAAACCAAACTTATTGCTTGTAATCTTCTTCTTCTTTTTGTATCAATTATTGCTTGAAATCTTGCCCAACATATTATACCTCGAAGAACAAAACACTCAAACAGTATGATAATTCCAGACAATAATAAATATACCCTAAAATGATAGAGGCTTGCACAGAATTTTGTGTAGCATGTCTGCCATCCGATGCCAAATGAAGTTTGTCTTCAATAAGAAATCCAGAACTTGAGGTATTCTCTGAGACGTACTGAGCAAGATATGGGCAAGGATCCTTAGGACCTTTGCAAATGGAATTTAGATCACACAACTGATGACTGCAAGGTAGATGTCGGCTGGTACTGGACAATGATGGGCTATACTGATTTAGATCCCTATCCTGCATCAGAGATACCCCCATATACAAGGGAGCATCTGCCAATCAATCATTGAAATTAACTGCTAAATCTCTTACCTCTCTTAGGAGAACTATTGAAGAAGTCCTAATAAGAATATTTAAAGTATATTAATATTTACTTATGAGCCTACACTGTAAGGGAGGAAGGTCATTAAAAGATAGCTAAGAAGCATGGATACACTGATGCAGGACAAGGCACAGACACTTACATTGTGATACAACAGAATTTAAAGTGAGCCATAAGGACTTTTGAGTATTGAGCTATGCAATACATGTCCAACACAATCACAGATCCTTGCTTTGAAGTGTTCTGTTTGATATACAAGTAACATTCACCATCTAGCACATTTTAATTGATAACAGAAAAGGTACACATACATAGGACGTGCTTCTTCTATTAGCCCCTAGCATATTCTTAACCGTCTCACCCTCACCTGTGTGTATATGGCTAAGAAAGGGCTGTTAACACCAGAACCCCATATGTTTACAAGATGAATAATTCACAAGGGATATGTCATTCAAGGTGAAAAATACAATAAAGAAAGCAAAAGGAAAAACATGGAGCTAAACGGGCTGATAATGAAGTTCATCATAGTAATGACATAATACAATAACATACAGAGATGTAAAAGTTTTGAAAGAAATTATAAGGCAAATGGAGTTCGTATCATGGACCCACCAACACATTGTAATGACCAGCAGACAAGGGAGCACATTCTACGCAGTCACAAGGGACCCAAAGCAGATCACTTCCAGTATCCAATGCAACAAGAAAAGACACATTTGGAGTCCCTATATCAATCCAAGTGTAATGCAACCTGAAATTCCACAATGAATGAGTTCATACATGCCGTTGCCAACCTTCTTCTACTCGATCCCCATTTCTATCCTCTTTCTAGTCATTTAATCAATAAAAAAATAGCCAATTTGAAGTTTAGCAGGAAATTAATCACATGACTTCAAACCATGCATTTCAAAATTGACCCATAAGCGTGCACTTCAACTGCCATAGTCTAGACTTAATCATAACTCTTAGTTCTAGTGAAGGGTAGTAACTTTCAACCAAAAGTATATATACAAAAAATAAAAAGGAGAGTCTTTTAAAATCAATAAAATGAAACTTGACAGTTCAACACCATTGTAGGATACAATAAATAATACAGTATGAGCAAAAGTCTCGAACTTTATTTTCCTCATGATGGGTGGCATTTCCTCACAAGCCAAACAGACAAAGACTTACTCACCAATCAAACGCATTGCCAAAGAAGAAGGTCTTGCTACCCTCCGAAGGATACAGAGTCTCATATTGCGAGCCAAGCTTCATCCTCTTCCTTGTCAAGTCGCTGTTCAGAAGCAACCTGAAATACTCAGAGCTGCTCCTCTTGGGCCACGACTGAACCGAAGCACCGTTGCCCCTTGAGGCCAATTGCACCTTGGCCTCCTCAGAGAACCGGTGAATGAGCCTGGAAGAAAATGTGACCGCATCTGCACCCTCCAAGGCAAGACCCTTGGCCAGTAACAGCCATAGAAGAAGACCAATCGCCATAGGAAGTTAAACCCAACAGAACAAAAAGCTTACCTTCAGTTATACAAACTAAAACTCAAATGGGTATGCCAAAAAGCAGTTAATTTTGAGCAAAGTGGGATCTGATTCTGAAATGGCTGTGTCAAGTTTGAAGCTTTTCTCCAATGGGTATGCCACAAAGCAGTTAACGTTGAGTGAAAATGGACTCTGATTCTGAAACGGCGGTGTCAAGTTTGAAGCTTTTTCTATTAAGAGGATTGTGTGTAAAGGGGTAGGGTGCGCAATGCGCACCTTTGTGCTTCCCAATAATGTTTTCTCGTGAACGTGGCGAAGGGATAGAGGGGGGAGGCATGTGTCTATTCTATTCTATTATGTACTCTGTTCTGTAGGGTCTGAAACGAAATTTTCATTGTTTGTTTATTATTTGCTATGCTTATGATGATTAATATTTAATATTGAAAGAGTGGTCCATAAAGCGAAAGAGAGAAAATCCAAGCTATCTAAAGGTAGTGTAGCTGGTGGAAAGACAAATGTCTATAGGTTTTTGTAGAGGTCACTCCAGGCCAGGGTATATAGAATTAGTATTTTTTTATTGCAGATTACTTCTTTAATTATATCATTTTAGAAGTACTAATAATTATTAGAGTAAATATCTTTTTTTTGTCCCTAATAAAAAAGATGGTTCTCACTTTAGTTCTTTATAAAAAAAAATTAGTCTCGAGGTCCCTAAGAAATTCAAAGTGAACACATTTAGTTGAAATTATGGTCCCTCACAAATTCAAAAAAGATTCACACTAATCCCTCAAAAGGACTAAAATGAGTTTACTTTGAATTTTATAGGGACCCACCGATTATTTTTTTTTTTGTAAAGAACTAAAGTCGGGATTGTATTTTTTTGTTAGGGACTCAAAAATGTATTTACTCTAATTATTAATAAATGCCTTTAGATTATCGAATATTTATTAGGCTCGCATACAATAAATATTTTTTAACTATGGGGTTAAAAAATCTGCTATATTTACAAAGGGATTTGTATTCATCATTTAACATGATCACAAAAAAATTTCTACACACAACATTTTGTGGGGCCCACATGTTTTGAAGAAAAAAAACGAAAACTACGGCACGCAAAACAAATCTCTATAACATAACACAATCATTTTTCCTACAACATAACTTTTATAAAACCCATTTACAAACTAACCAACACGACTCCTAGTTAAACCCACCAAGTCCTGCATGAATAAATCCTGGGTTATTCTTCTAAGGAAATTAATATGCCCAATTGATAAGTTTAGAAAGTTGTTCAATGAATGTGTAAAGACAAAAAAGCCTAGACAATTCATTGTATTTGAACCTCTTTGTTAATTGTTAGTTTATAGTTGATAAATTTAAATTATTTATTATAATAATTAATAATAATATTTAATAAGAACATTAGCATTTAAAAATATCAAATACCGTAAGAACTAAGAAGTCCCTAATTAGTTAACAACTTTTAAATCTATTTCCCTCTTAAAATTCCTGGTGACTTGAGGCGACTTTTGAAGCGTGTTTCGTATTCGTCGTATTACAATAAACTACGATTTTTCAATCATCTTCTTCAATATTACAATAAACAGCGATTTTTAGTGTATTTTTTATGTCATTTGAGATTAATATCTATAATCAGGATGTGCTAACATCCCCACTTCAAATTCATATTTCTCAATTTTTAAGTCCACCTACTAAAGTTTGATAAATAATTATAATTTATTCTTTTAATTTCTAATAATTATGTACATTATTGAAACAACTTTAGTCAATTTAGTATCAAACTTAGAAATAACTCTTTTTAACCAAGTATAGTGGCTCAGTTGGTAGTATGGAGATTGAGTGGTGAAAGAGGACTGTTGTCTTGCTAACAGTTGTGCAAGTAATGCGCACAAGTATACGCGACAACAAGTAATATAGGGCTGTTATAAGTCCCAGTTATCGTTCCCACAAGGATCGTTGGCGTTTTGAAATGACTAAAATTTGTAATTGCTTAAAACTGAGTTACTATTTGAAAATAGAAGAAATAAAATTGTAAAGTAAAAAAATATTCTAAAATGGACCTAAAACACTACTGTTCACTTTTCTTTTAAAATTTTCTGAATTACTTTCCTAAGTTATAAAATACGAATGAAGAATGAAGCAACTTAAATGAAAGATGTGACAAAAATTTTGAAAACAGAATAGAGATTGAAATATGAAATAACAAAGGAAATTGGAAAATCTGAATTGATAAAGAGGTTTAAAAAGGTGGGATGAGTTTTGGTTCTCCTTCCCCACAGTGCTTGAAAAATAATTTGATTAACAAAAAGCTCATCCTAAGATTCTCAGTTAACAGAACTGTATTGTTAATTTTTAATCTCTTAAAAATTATTTTAGCCCAAAGTTGCCCACTTCCATATCTCTATGCCAAGTGGGATTAGGACTCTTGAGACTCAGGTCCAATATTACATGAGGGCTCATTCATTTCTGAATTGAGATCCCTTAGATAATTTCTCATCTAAGTCCATGTGTCTAATGCAGAATCCAGAATTAGTTGTTTCTCAACAACTAAATCCTAACCAAACCTCTGACATTCGGCCAAAATGCAGATAATTTTAAACATTAAAAAAAAACATTAAACAACTGAGATATAAAAATTAAAACCAGAAAATCAAATATTTAACAAGCACTGAGGTTTGGGTATCACCTAAACCCAACCTCTAAAAAGTTAGCCACTATCCATATAGATGAGGCTTACACACAGTAACAGAACTAAAGAAATTACAAAAGAGAAATGCTAGAAAATAATTTACAGCACTAGCCTAACAACCAGCAATTTCAGTGTTGTAAATACATGTATCGAGTTCATCAGATGAACCAGAATCTCATTACAAAATAGAAATTAAAAGAAAATAAAAATTGTTCAGAAAGCAAGAACTAAAAAAAACGATAAATCAGAATCAGGAGTGCCCAGCAGAGACTCACTCCTTAGTCCCTTTTTATAGGGCTCATTTCCTTCTCTGCACGATTTTTCTTTTCCAGCTCAGCAGGGGTTACGCGCTTCTCGCGCGTCGCAGGTAGGTGGTCCCCAGCAGCTCCCTCCTCAGACAATCTGAATGGATTGTTGCTCCTTCAACCCGTACGTAACCTTGTGCCCAAAAATCGCTCAGCCTCACTCTCGAAAAGTATCTAGCTCACCACTCAGTAACGGTTTTCCTTTGTCCTTTTTCTAACTCAAAATAGTGGCTAGGTTCTGGTTGTTTGCGAAATTGTGCGGTTTGGTGCGTCAATCGGGTAGAAAGGGTGCAAACGATGGAGATGGGTTGTATGAGGGTTAGGGTTCGGTTAGAGAGAAAAGGCGTTAGGGTTTGTGTAGGTTGGTCCGATTCAAAAACTGAACCGTGGTGGAAGGTGATGGTTCTATATCTAGGTTGAAAGTCAGAGGATGTTTTTGGTTTACTTGCTCGATTCAGAGAAGGAACCGTGATGGAGAGCTTGAGATGGAGTAGGTTCACTTAGACGGTCTATGCTAGGTTTTTTTTTTTTTTTTTCTCTTTCAGAAGACGCACGATTCTGACTTCTTTCTCTCCCCTTCTTTTCTTTTCTTTTGGGCCACTGATTGGGTTTTAATTCCTCTGGCCCATTCTCTTCTTTTCTGATTTGCTTTCTCATTTTGGGCTTCTGATCAAAGCATTTGCCCAATTTTTCTTCACTATTTTTCTGCATGGAGAATTAACACCAATTGGGCCTGAACATATAAAATCAGCCCATTAATATCAAAATCAGAAAAATTCACTTCAATGCAATCTTTGGGGTTTTTTTATTAACAAAGATATTCTTTTCACTCCCATTTTAATATCAAATCACATGTTCTAAGTCACAAATAATGGACTTATCAAGGACCTCGGTTCGAATTTCACCAATACTATCTGGGGAGGGGCATAAGTATCATAATTATTTGACTCGTACCCGAACTCTAGATTAGTCTCATAGGCGACTCAAAAAGTTGAACTCGTGAGGATACTGAGAGTTCTGATTCGCCTCAAAAAAATAATTAAGATCAGATAAAAAAAAATAAGCTTTTTTTTCGGTGTCCTGTCCTCCTGTATTTATCATGAAGTTTCGGAGTGTTTCGTAGATAAATTAAAGCCAAGAAAAATAAATAAGACAAAATTATTTTTCAATTTATTTCTCTCTAAAATAAATAAATAAAAATATATTTATTATTCATTTTAAGACAAGGTTTTCTTTCTCTCTGTTTTTTGGTAAGTAAACAACGTTTTCTTAATAAACAAGACTGGGGAGTATGGAAATTGACGAAGCGGTTGTTAAGGAAAAAGACAGCACGAGGGTCGACGAGCTACCTGAAAACACGTAATTGAGATAACCACGTGTCTATCCCATAAAATAAGGTGCTGTGGTTGGTGAGATTCTCGTTCAGTTTTCAATTGAAAAGAGAAAAAAGACTGGGAACAGTGAACCTTTTTGAATTTCGTTTTCGAAGAGGAAAAGAAAAGCATAAACCAACACAACATAAAAGGGAAAATAAGTAAAAGTTCTTTTTCCCAGGGCAAGAACCAGGAGGCTCCTATCATACTTCTTACAGCAAGCAGGGACCACACATATATTTTTGCATCCAAATAGAAGAAAGACTTTAATTAGTGAATTTTTTATTTTTTTTTTGGAGTTATCCAACCTTAATTATCTCTTTGAGACTTTAATTAGTGCATTATTAGTATAAAGGTTCTTGGAATTATTATATTGTATATTTATTTTTTTGTCTTTATTATTTTTTTATCATCATTATATTATATTTAAATTAACGATAAGAAACAAAAGGTGTAATTAATTTAGTTGGAAAAAAATAAAGAAGAAAAAAACAAAACAAAAAAATTATTATATTTGAGACCGGTAATTTAAATTAAATCTATCGGTAATAAAATAATAATAAGGATATAAAGATTAAATAGGTAGGTAATATAACTGTTCCCAATGTTTTAATAGCATAACTTAATTATATATTGGAAACTATTATTTTTTTAAAAGTAAATTTCATGATAATTGTTGTGAAAATTAAAAAATTTCAATTACATATTAATATATAATTCGGTAAGTAAAATAAAAATCAAATTTACAGCAAAACAAAATCAAATTATTTTCTCTAATATATTTGTGGATTATACTTTTTTCAAGGCCCTCGGCATCCTGTTTTTACAAAAAATGATGGAATTATAGTGTATTTAATTAGCTTATTTTAAGATAAAAAATCTGAGTAAAAAGTTGTAGTACTAGAGATGTTTTGAAAATAAAAATAAAAATTAATCCATTCTCAAATATATTTTGAGTTAATGATTTTATTTATGAAAAAAGTATTTGTCATTTTAAATGACATAACTTTGTGTCATTTTTAATGAAATTATATTGTTTTGGTATGTTTTTTCATTTTCTCTTTTTTATAAAATTAGAAAGAAAAAGAAAGTGGAGGAGAATAGAATGAGAAACACTTTTCCTTTGTTTATTTCTTTGCTATATTTCTACTATAATTTATTAAAGCTTCAAATTGTGTGATTAGCTTATTATGTTTGCTTCTTCTTTTTCCCCTCCAAGTGCTCTAGAAATGCCTTGAATCTCATAATTTAGTTGGAAGTTAGACATAATTGAGTTGGATCAGCATTGTTTTTAATAGTAAAGTTATGTACATGTATTTCCTGTAAAGCTTACTCAATTGCCACATCTTGATAAACTTTATCTTATATATATAATATATATATAACAACAAGCTGCCATCTATGCTTGGTGACCTAAAAAGCTTAGGCACATATTAATTTGAGAAAAGTGACTTCGGAAGTTAGTATGTGCAATAAGTTTGATTTTTCTATGACTGTGCATGATTTAGGAGTCTTGGGTCTGCTATGGAATTGTCTGAATTCGGTGGTGTGTGAAAACAAAGGTGATGTTGGATTTTTATGGCTGAGATAGGGGCTGGTTATATTTATTTTATCTTCCTTTATTTTTATGTTCGAGACGGATGGGAAGAAATCCATTACCTTTTTTCTTTTTTTGGACAAAATCCATTACCTTTTATTAGTGTAGTAATGCAAAAGTTTATCACTTAAATCCAAACACCTAAAGGGATTATTGCAAGCAAAAATTTGTGTATGAAAAGTGAAAATTGATATAACTACAAAGGGTAATATGTAATTCACCCTGAAATTTTTAAAAAAGCCTTAAATTTGTATATTTGTGTTTTTAATTATAAGTTTAGATCTTAGTCAAATAAAAGTGTTTTCACTCGTTTAGTAATATTGGGAAAATAATTTCCAACGGGGTGGTTAAATTTGCAACCCCAAACCATGATATATATATATATATGTTGGATCCTTTTACACCAGTGTCAAATTTAAAATTTGACATCTCATCTGAGAGCCGTTAGATCAAAAAAGATCAACGACTCTGATTTGTAAGCATGTGACACCATTGATCTTTTTTATCTAACGGCTATCAGATGAGGTGTCAAAAGATTCTACCTCATATATATATATATATATATATATATATATATGAGTTTACATTTCTGCAGCTGCTGTAGGTGCAATAATCAAATACTTGCCATATATATACTTGAAAGCATTAAATGTGGGGAATCATAACCATACAGTTGTCGTTGCTGTACGTAAAGTGACTGCAAAAATAATCATGACCCTTAGATATAGGCAGGATATTCTTATATCGGTGTAAGAGTTAGAAGTCTTACACTCAATCTTGACCATTAATTCACTTGTATCCAATGGTTCACATTACTAAAAAATTTGAACCCTTAGATATAAGTGGGATCAACGGATAAGATTAAAAGTGTAACTTACACTGGTGCAAAATGATCTTGACCCCATATATATATATATATATATATATATATATATATATATATATAGGGTTAGGATCATTTTACACCAGTGTAAGTTACACTCTCAATCTTGTCCATTGATCCCACTTATATCTAAGGGTTCTAATTTTTTAGTAATGTGAGTCATTGGATACAAGTGGATCAATGGTCAAGATTGAGTGTAAGACTTCTAACTCTTACACCGGTGTAAGAATATCCTGCCCTATATATATATATATATATATATATATATATATATATATATATATATATATATATATATATAGGGGTAGGATCATCTTACACCAGTGTAAGATTATATTTTGTGCCTGTTTGGATCCTCTCTTTTTTAAGCCAGAAGCTACTTATAAGCATAAGCTAGGCCAAACAGGTTTTGGAAAAAGCTCTTATAACGAAAAGCTCTTTTTTTTATAATAAATAAAAAAGCTGAAAACTAAAAGCTCCTAGGATGAGCTTTTTTTTAAGCTCTTATCTGTTTTTCTTAAATTGTGTGCTTTTTTTTAAGACGAAAAGTGATAAAGATTGAGAGAGAGATAATTTTCTTGAAATATGTGCTTTTAAGTAATTTTTAAGCTAAAATTTTTATGTAATTTTCAAACAGCTTTTAGCTTCTTTTTTTAGCTTTAGCTTATAAGTAGCTTCTAACTTAAAAATAAGAGGATCCAAACAGGCTCTTTAATCATAGGGCGTTTGGTTGAGGAGAAATTTTTTGAATACTAAGGAAATGTAATTGATAGGAAAATGGTTGGAAAATGAGTTTAGTAGGAAAATATAAAAAAAGTTGTTTGGTTGGAAAAAAATTTAACCGGACAAATTAGGTAAGATTTATAAAAGTCTATGTTTGGTTTGAGGTAAAATATAGATGGAAAAATAAGTGACAATTACGAAAATGTCTGTGTGTACATAAATCTACAACTTCACAATTAGTTTTCTAATACAAAATGGAGGGTGACTTTGGTCACAATTTTCACTCTTAGTTTTCTACTTCTCTAGTTTTCCATAAATACCACATCTCAAGAGGTATTCTTAAACAGTGAATTTGAGCACAAAATCAACTGAAATATGGTTTCCTATGCAAACTTCTTTCCTAGACTTTTTTTTCATAAACTTGTACCAAACATGGCATTTTGGGATACCTACCCACACTTCCCCATCTTATCCCAAAAGAAAACCTCAACCAAACACACCGTAAGCGTTGAGATTTGTTAGAAATTAATGAACACGTGACTTGTGCTTCTAAAGTTCATTCTCGAACACAAACGAACTGGAGTCAATATTGTAAGGCTTCAAGATCTGAAATGTTTAATCTTTTTCGCTCCACAACCACCATTGCAACACCATCGAGATCTTCCGTCTCAACCTCTTCGTCGGCGTTAGCAACCTTTTTTGCCTCGCCAATGGCTGCGACCACCCCTATGTCTCAAACTGATTCTAACTTCCGAAAAAATATTGATTTTGGAAAGCTTCCAGTAGTTATACATGTCAATTTCTTTCTTCATTCTTCCTTAGCATTTTGCTTCGTAGTTAATTTCGGCTTTCAGATTTTTTATTTTATTGGTTTTGAAGTTGATTTTATTTTAGGTTCCATTGGTTCTTAGATATCTGTTTCTTTGATTTTTTGAAATTAACTTTGTTATAATTCTCTCGTTATCTTTTACTCTTTCCTTGTCGATTTTTATATATCGCGTACACTTTTTATTTTTATTAGTAGTAGTTTTAGCTTTAAAGCTTAAATTAATCTGCTATCTTGTCTCGTTATTATGTTTTGATTGCAGCAAGTAGTTTTTCAAATGAAGAGGCCTTCAGCGATGACTTAAGACATGTAGAAATCATCCTACAAGAAGTTATTAGAGTGGTTATAAGTTAAATCCGCCTCTAGCATGGTATGCCATCTACTACATTATCAATAGTGAATGGAAGCTTGAATTGAAAAGTTTTAATTATTGTATGAACATGTATCTGTTTGCTTTTTCAGGTGGATTTGTTGCTTCAATTTGGCAAGGAACTTATCCCTCCTGATATTGGTTCACATATTTTGGCAAGTCGAGATTGCAAGGAGTTTGCAAAATACTCTTTGTCTGCCCCACCTCATTGCCTCTGTCTTGTTGTTTTGTTTCTATCAGCATTTGCAGGCATCACAACTACCTTTTCCAACAACTAGATAATATTTCACAGCAAGGGTGTGCAAGTCAAAGTCCAAGTAATTTCTAGTGAAAGGGTGGAGAAAACAGAACAATTGTGCCAAGGAGAATAGTAATAGGGATTGTCCATATTAGTATGAGAGTTTAGAAAATAGGAATTTGTATCCCTTTGTACAACATTATATTTAGTTTTTCATGTTTCAAAGTAATATATCATCTTGTTAATATTGTAATGGAATATTATTGATGCATAAATCATCATTTAAATTATCAATTTCTTTCCATGAGCTTATCAACTTAAACTTCTCAAATTATCATTAAAAATCACTTTATAACAATCAATTTATTGACAGTAAATCAAATTATCGATTTCTTCAAAGTAAATCAACTTCTCAAATTATCATTAAAAACCAGCTGATGGTAATAAACTTCTTGACAATATCTTCTCAAATTATCAACTTGTTGTTAGTAAATCATTAAAGACTAGAAACTTAATAACTTCTCAAGTTATTAGAATAGTTCAAATTATCATAAAAAACCAAGAACATATCAACTTCTTGATGGTAAACCAAGTAATATGCTTGCCATTACTAAAATGTTCTTATTCTTCTATATATATTTCATGGTTCAAAAAAGTACAAAGAAACTTCAAGAGCTTATGATGATAAACTAATTGCATTGACTCGTTACATCAGAATTTACATCAAATTTTGTCAAAGTTACATTTAAGATTATTACTACAAAAATTATTTTCTTCTTTCCAAGCTAAACAGAACAACACAATCAGATCTAAGAAAGAATAAGCAGAGTAGATAGTTGATTGCTTTAGCAAGAGATAGTATAACCCATCTTTAGCTCTAGACCTGTCCGATTACAGATAAGGAAACGATTCTTTCCCCTAGTAATGATTATCAAAGAAACTGTTGGTTTTCCTAAATCGGTTGGAGACCTCATGGAGGTGGAAACTATTGGCGATGCCGAAGCGCCCAATGCAAAAGTTGACGCTGGCAAAGAGGTTGAGAGAAAATATCTTAGTGGGTTGTAATGGTCGGTGTGGGGTGAAAAATTGAGCGTTCCAGTGGAGAGTCCGAAGGGGAAGGAAATAAGTGTAGTGTCAGATAGAAAGTCACGTGCTCGTTAGTTTCTAACAAATCACAGCCCTTAGATTAAAGTAGGATGAATGGTTAAGATTTAGTGTAAGATTTTAAGTCTTACTGGTGTAAGATGATCTACCCCATATATATATATATATATATATATAGAGTCAGGATCATTTTACACTAGTGTAAGTTACACTCTTAATCTTGTCCATTAATCCTACTTATATTTAAGGGCTCAAATTTTTTAGTAATGTGAGCTATTGGATACAAGTGGATCAATTGTCAAGATTGAGTGTAAGACTTCTAACTCTTACACCGGTGTAAGAATATCTTGTCTCATATATATATATATATATATATAGAGAGAGATAAAATCTTTTGACACCGGTGTTAAATTTGAATTTTGACACTTCATCTGAAAGTCGTTAGATCAAAAAAGATCAATGGTGTCACATGCTTACAAATCAGAGTCGTTGATCTTTTTTGATCTAACGTCTCTCAGATGAGGTGTCAAAGGATCCTGCCTCATATATATATATATATATATATATATATATATATATGAGATAGGATCCTTTGATACCAGTGTCAAATTTAAAGTTTGACACCTCATCTAAGAGTTATTAGATCAAAAAAAGATCAACGACTCTAATTTATAAGCATGTGACACCATTGATCTTTTTTTATCTAACGACTATCAGATGAGGTGTAAAACTTTAAATTTGACACCGCTGTCAAAGGATCCTAGCCTTATATCTATCTATCTATATATATATATATATATATATATATATATATATATATATATATATATATATATATACTAGTTATTTACCCGTGCGCTGCACCGAAGGAAAAAAAATTCAGTAGGTTGTCGACCGAATCTTGTCGCATCCTTCTAAATGAATTGACGTTTAATAAAAATTATTAACTTATATAACTATAGGTACGGGAATTGTTATCACATAAACAATCAGCCAAAATATTACACATATATAAGATGTTCGACAAAATATGAAATGACAACTTAAAAATTATCAATTTCAATTATGTAGTATAACAAAACATTAAAAATCAGAAAATTTCGTTGGACAAAATAACTCACTTTGGTTGGTCATCACTCCAATGTTTTTGGCAGTTATTACAAAACAATCTGTCAAAGTCTTCACAAACATAATAGAGGCATTTCTTACAGGATTTGTACCACCAATTGAATTTACTCCCAATTGCTTTGATGGTTCCGTAAGCAATGCACATCATAATCTGAAAAAAGAAAAAAAAATATATATAACATTAACGAATGCTTGTATTGTAAAAATACGAATGCTATATAAAAAATTTAAAATAATAGTATACTACAAAGATGTTTTTACAGACGTAGATAACTTACTGGTTAAATCACTAATTTTATTGATATTTAGGGACTTGACAAATTGCTCAGAATTTTTCTTCCTATCCATTATGTTTTTGCGTCTCTGCCTAGCATTTTTGTTGTCTATAAAATTGATAAAAAATAAAGAATATTGTAAATATATTGTATTATGAAAATACTACCATATATTCAATGAAGCAGAATATGTTATGAAAAAGTATTAAAACAACATTTGATTTAATAACATCATTACCTTGACTTGGACATGAACCACTAACTTCATGCTCAAATGTTTGTGTAACCGTTGATTTTGCTTGCGTATGTAGAAATTCATACAATCTATTCAGAATAACAAATAAAATATAAAAGTTCCTTTATTAATTCCCAGATTAAATAACGTTTTATTAATAGAAAATTTTCGTTACAAAGAATAAACCTTACCCCCCTATCATAGCTGATACCATTGGACCTTGATGTGTTGTTTGTATTTTGCAAAGGAGTTGCTGCAGTTCATAAAATATAGCAAAATGTAAATTTAAAAAACTTTAAATGAAATTAAAGTAACAAAGTGACACATCTATCTATATTATACAAAGAAACTGCTAAACATTTGAAATCCAATAACATATCATTTGTAATATCACTAAAAACCTGTCTTTTGGAAGTTGACCCATTTTGCACAGGGAGTACTCCATAATAACTGTTTGGGTTAAAAACACTTAATAACAGAGATGGAATCATTAATCATTCTCAATAAAATCAAAGAAAGATTGACCAAATTCGGATATATATTCATTAATAATAAATAAAAAAAAAACCTGCGAACGGAAGAAGCAAATTCTGGAGTTTGATTCTCTACAGCGGATTCAAACGATGGATTAAATTGTTCAGGAGAATTATAACAGGAAGATTTCGAAAAGCCAGTGTTTCTTCTCTTCCGCGTCGACATTTGCAATTTGGAAGAAAGTTTTGTATTTACACTGGAGCACAAAGAAAGAGGATGCTTAAGAATCAATATGATGTTTCTCCTATAGCATCTTTGCTCTCCTATCAGTCTCAACGTGAAATGCAACTACTGTACCACCTCTTCTCTTGCTTCAGCATCATGATAATCGAGGTTGCTTTTCTCTCTGCTGAATAACTCAGCGTTGTACTCTATAAATGTCTACCCAACAATTCTAATGGTGATACACCAAAAAGAAAAAGTATGCTTAAAGCCAATTGATGTTTTCAATGTAAATGCTTTGTATTCTTATAAGGAATATGAAAAGATTGTCATATACTTAAAACAAACCTGGATAGAATTTTGTTTTTTTTAATTTATTTTAAAATAGTACATAAAATATTTACTAATTAAACACTAAATATAATAAAATGATATCTGAAAAACTAAGAAATTATTAATTATATTATAGTTGTTAATGCATTTTATATATTCTGAATACTATTTTATGAAAAGAAGTAATGATTTATTGAGAAAAAAAAAAAACCAAGTTCATGTAATTAAAGCACACTAATGCTTTTTTTTTTTGGGTAACCAACTTTTTGAAAAAATAACAATATCCCACTCACATCATTTAATTTTGTCCAATAGTTAGTTATTTGAAATTGCAGATTTGAATGTATTTATAATTTCTCGTAACCAATTTTTTTATATCTTTATTTTTATAGGGGAAGGATATTCTTACTAACAAAAAAATATACTACCATCTTACTACCTTCATAATTACCATTGGATCCAAGAGAGAGAATGTTGAAAAGATTTTAAAACTTAGACGCAACTATGAATCCAATGGTGATTGTGGAGGTAATAGGTTGGTAGTGAATTTTTTTGGTAGTAAGAATATCCCTCCCCATTTTTATATAGTTGACGCTTGTTTATTAACATAAGGGATTTGTTAATCTTCTTACATATATTACCCAACAAAATTTTTAAGATCTTTATTTTTAGTACTGATGAATAGATTATTATTTAAAGAAAATTATATTAAGATGTTAGTTGTTTAACGTAATTCAATATTTTAATTATTTGATTATCAATATAACTGTATTTCTATTAATACTTATAAAGATCATACTTCATGAATCATTTTGTTTTAGACCATTACATATATGAAAATGCCATTAATATTTTAACAAAAAATAATAATTAAAATATTATGTATACAATTCCGTGTGCAGATAACTTGGAAAATGAAACGCCGCCCTATTTCATTTTTCAGATATCGGTTTAGAAATACGAAGCGTTGGTGGAGTAGGTAATCAGTCAAATGGGGTTATCAGAAAAGAAAAGAAAAATCAATAAATATACAATCTGAATGAGACAGATGGACGATGGAACGTCATCTTCTTCCTTCCAGGTTCTTCTTCCACGTTTATTTTTTTATTTTTTTTATTTTTTCAAACAACATATATAGCCATAATTAATTAAACATTACTTACAACTGTTACAATGTTATCTGATACATTATGAATCTTTATTTTTTGAAAAAAATATTTGTTAATGCATAAAATTTTGTATTTTGTTTATTTTTGAATCAAAATTAATCAAATTTATATAAAAATTCAGACACTGAAGTGGTATAAAAATAAATCTTATATTTTTTGTTTATTTTAAATAGCCAAAAAATCAGTATTATTAATAGCATTTAGAAAAAAAAAAGCAATTATTTAATGAAATAAGCATATTCATCATTTGTTCGGAAACCAACTTTTTGAAAAAAAATACCATATTTAATGCTCTTTAAAAAAAATTGTATTTAATTTTGTTGGTAACAGAACTTTAATGAGTGGTATAAAAATAAATCTTTTATTTTTTGTTTAATTTAAGAAGTTAAAAATTCAGTATTATTAATACCATTTTGAAAAAAAAAAGTAATTACTTAATGAAATAAGCATATTCATCATTTGTTGGGAAACCAAATTTTTGAAAAAAATACCATATCCAACGCTGATTGTTTAATTTATTCCAATAAATCGATATTTGAATTTAAAAAAAATGTATTTATTTTTGTTGGTAACAAAAGTTTAATGGTATAATTAATTTTTTTCATTATGTTATATAATTTTGTTATTTAATTTATTTATTATATAGAACCTTAAATATATACACACATGAGGTGTATAAAATCATTAGTTGAATTTAAATTCAAAATGTATTTGTTTTTGTTGGTAACAGAAGTTTAATGGTATAATTAATATTTTTAATTTGGTTATATAATTTTGTTATTTAATTTATTTATTATACAGAACCTTAAATATATACATGAGGTGTATAAAATCACTCCAATGTTTTTGGCAGTTTTTACAAAACCATTTCTCAAAATCTTCACAAACAGAATACGGGCAGTTCTTACAGGATTTGTACCACCAGTTGTATTTACTCTCAATTGCTTTGATAGTTCCGTAAGCAATACACGTCATAACCTGAAAAAAAAAAAATATAACATTAACGACAATTAAAAAAAATAAATTTTTTTTAAAAAAGATAGCATAACTTTATCCCAATCACAAATATTCACCTCGGTAGAAATTTTAATATCAGTAATACACTTTCTTTATGTATTTTTAAGAAAACCATTCTCAAAGGAATATGTCGATTGAGTAGACAACTGGGACAATCCACGAATACAATCCGCTGAAACATTTCCAAGCCTAAAAGAAAACAAACGCAGCATATAAATTACGAATCCAAACATACACAAATTTCATAACAAAACTTATACTGAATAATAGAGTTGCAACGGTCATAAAAAATATTTCTTACTGTTTCTTGAATTCAATAATTTCTGTTACATTCGAATCCATAATGAGACATGTTGTATATCTTGTATTAGTTATTGACTGTTGACCTACACAATTAAAAGAGAAAAAAACGGAAAGAGCTACGGTTAAAAAAAAAGTAATAAAAGGAGACAGACAAAATAAATATTTATTGAAATTTTTTAATAAAGAATAAAATTAAATATGAAGACAAATACCTCTGAAATCCTTCGTCTTTGCAAGATGAACTATTATAACATTCTGAGAAGCCTGATTATTTGCCAAAAAACTCTGCACTTCATCAACATAATGCTCCCACAATGTGCATTCAAGTTTGTGACCTCTTTTTTTTTCGCAGAGGTTTTTTAAAAAATATACACAACTCATTACGGACATCAATTTACCACACATAAAATAAATTACACATACGTTATTCAAAATCGTTACAACAAAAAATACCTAAGGTTGTCAAGCTCCAACACAATTTTTTTTGCTTTCCTACCAAACACATCATGCTCTTCAACTTCGCTAGTTCTAGTCAGTAAACCGATGACATCTACAGAAAAAATAATTCAGATTAATGAAAATAATTTTTTCCAAGTAAATAAATTATTTAAAAAAAAACAAAAGAATACATTACCCAATAAATAAGGAGAGATCGTTTTTTGCTGTATAATAAAATCAAACTCGACAAAATTGAAACAATTGACAGGTATGGTAGCATCAACAATGGCCTTAACATCTGTCATCAAGTTGAAAGAAATTTTGTAAACATGCCTAGTTTCCTTGAAACCTTCACCATTCAATCCAACTCCAAAATTTCTAATAAAGTACGCTTCCCCTTCTATAATTTTTTTTCTAACTTGCAAAGTCCCTCTGACAGTAGCATGGATCGTAGAACCTTACATAATTCAAACATAAATTAGCAAGAAGAATCGAAGAATTAGAAAAAAAGAGCAAAATATAAAAATAAGTTTGCAACATAAAAAAAAATACATGTTCATCTGCCAGAATCATCTCCGGATTGTCATCAAATCCCTTTTTCTCATAATTAGGGACCTTCCAAGTCCTAATGGCCCTAACCTTAATCCTCCAATCATCCTTAGAGGAATTTAGATCTTTTATAAAATCGTATTTTGAAAACATGACTAAAGCAGGAAGTAGAAGAAGGGAATAACAACGAATGATAATAAGAAGGAAAAAAAAAATGCAAGATACTGAAGAAGATGAATGATTCGACCAGAGAAAAATGGAGGGTTCATGTAAAAAATGATAACAATGGGGAGAAAAGGCATTAGAAGTCTGAGAGAGACATTGAGACATTCAAAACATTGAATAATTACTTTCAATTTCCAATGGGGTACAACAGTAGTAATTATTACGTTCATCAATTACCAATGAAAGAAATAGGTGGGATTTAAATTGGATGTCTACCACTAATATATTTTCGGACTTACAAATATTTTTATTTTGTATTTATTTATTTAATGTTCGAAATTCAAATTTCAAATGTCTACCAAAACAGGAAACTTTTTAAATTGTTGTAGGTGTGAACACAAACCTCAGATTCAAGGAGAATGCGACACATCATCAAAGTTTCCAATAAACGGTTTTACTTTAGAATAATATAGATATATTCAAATGAGTGTTGCAGGACTCTCATTAAATTTCAATTTATTTTTGAATGAGTTGCGTAGGGACAATGATTTTTTTTTGCTACGTTATTGGTAAATAATTACCGAAATGCCATGCTCTTGAAAAAATTTCCTAAAATGTCACCTCAAGTATCTCGCTAGAACACCTAACGAGTTAGGTGTGGATACGTGGCAGTGAATTTGAAGCCACCTAAATCGCTGGATAGTCCAACATCTTCACCCAGTCAACGTAACAGACAACCCAGTCTGAAACTGCAATCCACTTGGCATAAAACGTTGGGCAGCTTGGCGCGTTACGTGGCACATTCTCACACGTGGCTAAAGTCACCACATTGCACAGCGTCTTATGTGGCAACCGTCCAGCCATGTAATGCACGTGTGACATGTGTCCACACTTCGAGAAAAGATTATGCACAGTGCAACGTTACTGTGCATGCCCTACCATTATAAAATGGTCCCCCTTTTCCCCTTTTCCAACCAATCCCCCACTCTCACACTGGTCCCCCCTCCCCCCAAGAAAAATCTTTTCTACCCCTACAGAAAAAGCCGATGATAATGAGCAGTACGTCTCATACTCTCTCTAAAAGGTTATTTTCACTCTTTTTAATTTAAATATTTTTTTTATATTTGATATTTTGAATTTACATTAATGAATATAATTTAGATATTGGTTTGAATATTTTTGTATGATATAATTTATTTTAGGACTTAAAATCATAGGTTAGATGATATTTTATTAATTTGTTAGTTTTTAGTAGTGTAGGGATTACAACCTAGGATAGATGTTATATTTCATATTTGTTGAATGAGTTAGTATAGGTAAATTAGAGGATAATTCATATTTTTAATATTAATTATTAATTTTATTTTAATTAAAATTATAAAAAGGATTTTAACATTGGTTTGAATATTTTTGTTTTAAATAATTTATGTTAATTTGATTTATTTTAGGACTGTAAACTCTTGGATATATGATATATTTTCGTTAAATTAATTAGTTTAGACGATATATTTTACGCTTGTGGAATGAGTTAGTATAGCTAAATTATAGGATAATTGATATTTTGAATTAAAATTATAAAAAGGATTTTAACACTGGTTTAAATATTTGTTTTGAATAATTTCTATTAATTTAATTTATTTTAGGACTGTAAATCCTAGGATAGTTGTATAACCTATATACAATAACAAACACATAAATGTACGACATATTTCACACTAACATATGAAACAATACATGAAACAATATTAAGATATACCTAACTTATTTAGTTGCTTCTTCAACATAACAATATTGAACTTATGGTTAAAATTACTACCAAGATGCCAAAATAGTAGACATGGTATGCCTTAGGTGGTTGCCAGCCCACCGCCGCATTGTTGACTGCAGATAGTATGGCCGCATGTCGATTAGAAATAAGACAGATGCCTTCTTTATGTGTCACATGAATCTGTATCAATTCTTAAAATCACAACCAATACCAAATGATGGTAGCTCAGTTAACGCCAGGAAACTGAGCAGGTGGGATGAGAGCATGTGTTCGCTCATCCTCAATACTGTCTTTGGGAGGGGTTTAAAGCCTTAATTTCGAGACCTGCCCTGAATCGGACTAGTCGTGAAGCGATAAACCGATTGAAATATTTCAAAAAAAAAAAACCACGATCAATCATAAAGATTCTCCCATTTTACAACCGCGAAAGCAATAGGCAACACATAATTGTTTCCATCCACAGTTGTTGTAATTAATAGGGTCCCCCGATATTTCCCATATAAGTGTGTACCATCTATCTGGATAACGAGCTTGCAATAATTGAAGGCATCAACACACTATTTGAATGTCTAGAACACCCTGTCGAACACCTTCCGAGATCGATCCAATCGGTTGTCAACAAAATGATCATTGAGATCCAGCTTATACATAGCCCTTACTGAAAATTACCACATGTAATTCAATCATCTTGGAAAAAAAACATAAGATTCATCCAAATCCCCATAAATTTTGACAATTGCTTTTTGCTTTGCCTTCCAAGCCTTCTTGTGTGATATATGAAACCCATGATTTGTTGTTATATTTTCCTGAATTAGAGCAATTTTAACATTGGGTTCCTCCCTTATCATCTCTGCATGTGGTCAAACAATTATTTAATATTAACTTCCCAAAAATATTAAAAGGAAAAATGGAACGTTGACATACTTAGGATCATTGAACAAATGAAATTAGAGTCGAGCTGTTTGTGATATTGAGAAAGAGTATGGCTAACACAGTTATCTTCGTTAACTCATTTGCAGATAACCTATTCAGTGCAACTCTTTTTTACGTGTGCCCTCACCCTCCACAGACAACTGTCATTGTGATTTTCACATACCATAATTAATCTTTTGGTATCACTTTTAGCTACAATGACTGTGCGATACTTTGTCATACAAAATTATTTTATAGCCAGTTGCACATCGTGCTTGTTGTCAAACACCTGGTCCTTGTACAGCTCTTGACCATTTGCCAGTTGAGTACTTGCGCTCCATCCACCGGCGGACCCAGGTTGGCTCACATGTCCGCAAGTGCGGACATGAGATTTTGAATTTTAATTTTTTTTTTTGTAGTCATATAGGTTAATATTTATAGTAGGAGTAAATATCATTTTAAGTTCCTAACAAAAAATATGATCCCCATTTTAGTCTATTACCAAAAATTAGTCTCGAGGAGGTCCCTAAAAAATTCATAGTGGATCGATTTAATTAAAATCGTGATCCCTCACAAATTCAAAAAAGACCTACATTAGTCTCAAAAAGACTAAAATAGGTTCACTTTAAATTTCATAGGACCATGGGACTCGTTTTTTTTATAATGGACTAAAGTGGGATCGAATTTTTTGTTAGGGACCAAAAATGATATTTATTCTTATATTAGTTAGCAACGTAGCAACGTATATAGATGATTAAAACAACGTAACAACGCAAATTGATTAGAGAAAAAACTTATTCTTCCTCCCCTGTCGCATACTCCTTCCCATGATTTTCCATTCTCATGATTTCTTCATCCTTTGTTATGGAAGCAACTAGATTATGAGCGGGTTCAAGCGTTAATTTAATTTTTTTTTACAAAAAAAAACACCGGGGGCGCTGCCCCCGAACCCCGGCCACTAAATGTGCAGACATAGAAAAATTTTCCTGGGTTCGCCACTGGCTCCATCTATTGCCGACAACTGCTGACCTGGGTTACTAATTGATAGCTGTATAATAACTTATTTGAGCCCAAAATGGAACATTCTCGTTTCCTATATAAGCACATATCCGTACCAATGGATTAACATTGCTAGTGAAAAATCATATTCACAAAATTTTTATTAATCTGGGTTACTAACTTGCCACTGGCGGGTCGTGCATTCTAAAAATGCTCAGTGAAGAAATTAGATGACACACAACGGTAGACAGACAAGAATCAAAATCGCCCTCCATGTCGGTGTCCGATGAGTCACTATCCGGAACAACGCCTTCATCTACCTCCTCACCAGAGTTCTTAGTACGGCATGTCGGAACATACTCATCTTGGATAGGATGCATTTCAAGTGATATTGGTACCGATTGTGGGGTGAGACATACCTATCTTTAGGATTCACCAACAGCTCTATATTAATGTCGATGGACTACATGGAAGGGAGAGAATGTTTACTGCTAAACTGTCCACCAGAGTCTACTTTCGTGTACAACTCAATAAATGTGGAGTCTAAATGATCTCGAAATGCATTTACTACTAACGCAATATCTTTATCCTCAATAATCTCCACCACGACCGAACTTTCTTTACCCGAAGCGCATCGAGCAGTCAATCAAGACAAAGATTGACCCGGCTGTAATCTTAATTTCTTATATATTGTCTTCTTCAGTTCATTAAAACTACACTGCAAGCTCATTTGAAATATTTTCGTATCTCCTTCAAAAACTTGTCCATTAGGACAAAAATATTTCCTCCCATTGTAATATACTAAGGCAATTACTAAATCATTGCCATCATTTATTTTGAAAATTTTATATGAAAAATACAAAAGAAAAATCAATGTAAATTGTTTAGATAGTTCATATGAAATATTGCAACTGATTAAAGAGGGAAGTGGTATATATTAAATTATACTCGCTGCATTGTTGGGCATTTATACACGTGGCATTTCCACACAAGACGTTGTGGTGACTTCAATCACGTGTCAGAATGTGCCATGTAACGCGCCATGCTGCCCAGTGTTTTATGCCAAGTGGATTGCAGTTTCAGATTGGGTTGCTGGCATGTTGATTGAGGGAAAATGCTGAACTGTCTAGAGATTTAGGTGACCTCAAATTCGCTGCAACATGTCCACACCTAACTCTCTAGGTGTTGTATCGAGTTAGGTAATGTGGCGTTTTGGGAATTTTTTTGCCAATTACTTGTCAAAAAGATCGTTGTCCCGAGTTGCGTGACCCCCTTCCCCCGGTGAATGAGTCTTTTGTCTCCATTTTTCAAAGTTGTAAACTTATCAAAGAACTATCAAGCTAAAAATACAAATATATTGATATTCAATAATTTTAATTTAAAATTCATCATACATAATTCATAATATACCTTTATACGACTCATCTGAGCTGCTCAAAGAAAATCAGAACGACATAAATATGATACAATAGCATCTGGGATGTCATCATATTGTATTCCATTAATCTATCACTTATAACAAGTGTTTTAAAACTTGGACCGGCCATCGACTAGGTCGAGGTACTGGGTTATCGGGTCATTGATTCAATCGGGTTCAACCGGATACATTGTTTACATATTAAAAAAATATAAATATATTACTTATAATAATATGAAGAAAGTGAATGGTAATACATACTATAAGTGAAAGAAGAATGTTATCTCTATAGGCAACAAAAAGTGGCAGCATTATATGTAAAATTGGCGCATTTCATTATCTCTCATGAGTCCAACCTCTTCAGGAGGTATAAGAAATTTGTGAATCAATATTAAAAGTGGATTTCGCGAATCAACGACCATAACAAGTTGGGAAAAAAAATGAGAAAGAATAAGATCATAATCTTCAAGATTTTATGCACTTTGAGATGATACATAGCAAATGTCAGATAACAAATAACTGCCCTATGGATATTTCTTTGTAAATATAAAAGCATATCCAATGAAAACAACATTACCGATTATCCAAATGCTTTCATAAAATATAGGCTTTTTCAATTACATAATATATTAATAGAAAGAAAAGAATGAATGCACATTTGGAGAGAGCTAAAAAGTTGACTATTATACATAGTCCCAACCAGAGCTTTATTTCTTTTTTATTTTTTTAAGTTGAAAAAGAAAATTATTTTTAGGATCTTCTTTCAGTTTCCAGCTCATGATGCAGGTCTAGCTTGCTTAAGACTCCTCCTCCCCTTTTTTTTGTTTGAATAAGAAGCCAACTTAAAAAAAATGGGTCAATTTTCTTAAAAAATAAAAAATAAAAAAAGGGTCAACTGGGTTTCGTTTAACCCACTGAGTTATCGAGACTCAACCGGATCAACCGATCTAAATCGAGTCAAGTGCATAACCGGTCCAAACAGTCACTGAACCAATTCTCTCACTAGGTTATCGAGACCCGAATCGACCCATTCAGGTCGATCCAAGATTTAAAAGAGTGCTTATATCGGTTGAGCTCCTACAATCTACAGCCTAATTCCACACGATCTCAGGAAAGGTGTCTAGAATACATGCTTAATATCGATTCACGATTGGTCAAACGATCGAGGTGAAAATGCCTCTCAAATGAATCATCATATGTCATGACTAATAAAAAAAAGTTCACCACAAAAAATTTAATATTTAATTATAAACTGGTTATCATTATTTATTCATTACAACAAACTAATAAGTACTAATCACTAAATTATTAACCAGAAACCCTAAACAAAATTAACCACATACACACCTATTCTTTAAAATAATAATTTAATGTTTCAAAAAAAAATTAATACTTAGAAGAAAAAAAGGCAATCATCACTATTCACTAATTATGAATTACAAGCTATTACGTATATTTATGATTAATCATAAATTAATCACTAATTCCTTATCCACTAATCTCTAATCACTAATTGCTTTAAAAAATTATGCATGAATGCCAACTAATATGTTTAATAACTACTTCCTAATTCAAAAGAACTAAACACGTACTTCAACATTAAAAAGAATAAATGAAACTAGGATAGATTACTAACCTCAAGTTGGAGTGAAAATGAAGAGAATTTGTGGGTGGCAAAGTGAGAAGAAGTTGAAGAGAATGATGTGAGTAGGAGAAAGAGGAAATGAGAAGAATGGGGGTTTGGAGTATTTATAGGAAAGGAGAGGGGAGATACACAGTCCATATTGTGTTGTGTGTGTGGTGTGGCGTGATCCGAGAATGTCAAAAAAAGTTAATGATTGTTGCGAGGGAGGAGGATACACGAAACTCATTTGAAAATAAAAATATAAAAAAGACTGTCATGGGGTGAGGTTGCGAAACTGATCACCCCGTTGGCAAATATTTTTTCAACAATACCATACAAGTAAAATGGTTATTGTTTAACCCCAGATGTGTCAATTAGCTTTATAAGTCTCGAGACTTGAAAGCTGGTGCCAGCTAATTATCCTAAAAATTTGGAATCTTAGATTTGTTTTTTCTTAATTTTGTAATGAACCTTTGAAATATTTAATAAAAAAAGTTTAAAAACTCTCATGATTTGTTTCAGAATCAATTATTTCCTATGTTTATTTTTTACTTACATTTTTATATATATTTTTATCCAAATATGCATTTAACACATTTAAAAATTAGATTAATTTGTATATTTTATCCATTAAATAGTAGCAAAGCCTATTAATTAATATAATGTTTACTTTTACGTTTAACTTTTTTTTTTGGTAAGCACTTTTACGTTTAACTTTCTAAAATTACACGTGCATGTTAAATATAAATATGTATTGATTATTAATTTTTGAATATATACATCAATTGGTTAATCAATTTGACTAGTTTGATAACTGAGCAGAAGCGGACCTGTTTGGTAGTATATGTCCACAAGTGCGGACATGAATTTCGGATTTTTTTTTTAAATATAGTAGTAAAGTATGATGTTGGTTAGATTATGTTATGCTTGGATATATAATGAAAGATGAAATAGAAATGAATGAAATACGGTGAGATGAAATAAGATGAAATATATTTTATTGGATATTTTATGATGCCATGCAACAAATTAGCTTCATAAAAAAAAAAGATGTCGGGAATAATTTTTTATGTTACGTTGAAGTTTTTTTTCTTATTTATATTTTTGTTTTTAATGCATTTAAAACTTTATTTAAAAAAAAAATTCGAACTCGCTGTCCCCAAACCCCATCACTAAATGTACAAACATAAATAATATTTTCTGGGTCCGCCGCTGAGCACCATCTTACCATGACGACTCTCATTGATTGTTAATTTTAAAATAAGAATTCAAACATTTTCAAATATTCATTAATTACAATATGCAACCTTGTAATTTAATGTATTAATATCGCTACTGCAAAACTGTACTGTTTCGCACCAAATTAATTTTCAAATTGGAATATGAATGTTTACCCCAAAAAAAATTGGAATATGAATGACGTAGCCTCTTTCTTTTGGAATGAAATGGTTTTAATTAAGGTAGTTGTTTTAAACTGAAAAAAATGTTTACATTGAGTTATTTACAGGGATTAATTAGCAGAATAAATATTTTTAAATAATTAAATTTTTTAAAGTTATAATATATTTTATAAAATTAAGGATATATACAACTTACTTATTTACCAACTTTGAAATAAACCATATTAAAATAGCTTTTTTTTCTTATGCCACATTCAACAAAGGGGTTTGTACCTGTACTGTTGCTGCACAACTTTCTCTTTCCCGGCTGACCCAAAAGATGGCGGAGTCCATTATGTTAAAAAAAAAAATGTTGATGAGTCTATCACATAAGGGGAACACTTCTACAGTAATAACATAAGTGTTTTTCTCATAAATAAATTAGAGAAAAATGTTTCTTCTCTTATAATTTCAAAATAATATTGTTTTTTAATTTAGGAAAAAAAATGCAGGATATTTTAAGAATTTTACTTTTCACTTATACAATAAATTTTATTAAAATACCATATGCATTATTTTTCTCAAACTTCAGAATGATATTGTTTTGGAATTGCTGGAAAATTTTCCATCTCATATTATAAGAGAAATATTTATTTCAATAAATTAATGCAAATTATTAACCAAAGAAAATTCATGCAAACTAGTATTTTTAAAAAGTAGTTATTGTAATACCAAAAAAAATGTATAAAGTAATTATTACTTTTTATTTTAAAATAATTTTAACTTTATATAATCAAATAAATTTATATTTTTTTATTATGAGTATTTAATAAATTTTAGATTCTTATATAATATTTTAAAGGAAAGGTTATACTTAGAATTTATTTTTCTTTACAACCTCTTACAACTCATATTTTAACCGTTGATTTTCGTTAATCAACGGTTAAGATTTTTAGAAATTAAATTTATTAATTAATTATTAATTCACAATAAATCTTAACCATTGATTAACGAAAATTAACGATATTAAAATATAATTACAAGAAATTATAAAAAAAAAAAATTATAACCATAACCTTTCTCGTATTTTAAGGACTAACTACTTATTAAAAAAAGAGAGTACATTTACTAGGAGTACCATTTAAAGTTGCTGAGCAGTACGGAGTACCTGATCCTGGAACTCAGGAAATAATGGGTCTTCCTTGCCTCATAAATACCTCGTGCTAATTAATACTGGTTATGACGCAGACAAAGCAGTGTAGGAATATAAGGATGCAAAAGTTCAGGACAGATAAATTAATGGGAAAAAAATACTATTCAAAAGAGTAGAAGTTTTATCATTTTAAATGATTTATATAAGTCGCTCGTACTTTGTATAAATTTAAATTTTATCTTTATTTAATCACATCGCTGATATGTAAAGTAATTTTTTTTTTTTCAGAATTACACAAAGTATGACCGATCATACTCTATATATGTCACTAAAAGGACACAACTCGTATCATTTTAAATGACACACACTAAACCCTAAATTACTAATAGTATTCTTACATCTTATTTTTATATTTACTTTTTACACTTTTATTTTATGATAATTTTTTTTTCAAAGGAAAGTATAGAATATAAAAGGTAACATTAATTTTCTTGACAATATAGGAATAACTGATAAATATTTTCAACAGTTGTTTATAAAACTGCAGAAAATTTCAACCTTGAAAATCATTTTATTATATAATAATATTTTAACAAAGACATCTTAATAGATATAAGGGTTTAGCTTTTCTTACGTTGTAGGATTGTAAGAGAGAAAAAAATAGAGAGAAATTAAATGTGAGTCCCATATTTTATATTAAAAAAGAAAAAAAAAATTATTTGACACGAAAAATAAATGTGTAAAAAAATGAGAATATCTCATGTGACATGAGAGTATTATTTCTCTAGATATAAATCCATAGATCAAAAAATGGGACGTCTTGTTATCAAAAAAAATAAAAAAAAATGGGACGTCCAGTTACAATGTGTCATGCTGCAGTTTGTTTCAAAAGGATCCAGTTTGTACGAATATCATTGTTAAATCATCAATTATGAAGTGGCAATATCATCCAAATAAGAGACACATAAAGCCGCGTGCGTTAAATAGGACAATATCAGAACTCGTTTTAATCATTTCTTTCTCTCGATTTATTTATTTAGAGTAAACACACTTTTTAATTCCTGACAATAAAAAAGGATCAAATTGGTCCCTGAAAGTACAAGAAAAGAGTCACTCTACATATTTGGGAGTTGACATAAGGACTAACATGGCCTTTTTTTTGTAATTTAGGGACCAATTTAATCCTTTTTTTATTGTCAGAGACTAAAAAAGACTTCGTAAGTATTGACAGATACTAAAATGGATGTTTACTCATTTATTTATTTTTGAAGAATATTCTCCTGAATTCAAAACACACACGATATACATCACCCTAAAATTGGACCCGTTTTACGAGTACGTTACCTTTATGTACGTGTCAGTGTGCCTGTCTTTAGAGATTGAGCGAAAACGAGGTCGCTTTATGATGTTTATCTGTTTACCTGTCATCTTAACGTTAATATAAAAAGGATCGGTGTTGGGGTGTTTCGCTGTCTCTCTTTGGTTTCTCGTGTTGTCGTCTTCGAGATCGTGTCTTCTCCACGGTTTTTGTTTCAATTGAGTTGTAGATATACAATGCTTCATACAAATTGAACCACCATTGAGGTACACTTACCCCTTCATGTCATTTAACTTTGTGTAATTTTTTTTTTTTTGGGTGGGAATAACTTTGTGTAATTTAATCCTTCTTTTAATTAGTTTTCATTATGTCCCTTTTTTTGTTCTTTTTTGGCTTGTAGTGGATTGGGATCTCTCCTACTATCTCATGTTGGATTTGTTAATATTTCATGCAACAAATTAATAATAGATACATGATAGATAAGAAGAAAACATGACAAAAAATTTAAACCACCCAAAGTGGTCTCACGTAAGGGCATAAAAACTTCAAACTAGTGTTAACACAGCCATTGCTTTTTTGCTTTGAAGTCCTTGATATATTTTTTTTCTTTCCTTTTTTCGACTAAATGAGATCATATCATGGCTTCTCTACTGTATCCTTCTGTATGGAAATTCTTTTTATGTAATGTGATTTTTCTTTGCAAATGTTTTGAAGAGTTTGAATTTCAATTCTGTATGCAAAAGTAACACTAAATGAGACCTCCAATTTGATGAAAATAAAATTTGAAAGAACAGAATTTTTCAAATGTATGTATATTTTCTGAATATAATTAAGCGAGGGCATGCATATCTTGTCTGGCATTCGTGTTTGAATGCCAGCTTTATTTTCTTCGCTGCCAGAAGTGAAACTTTCTGAACGCTGGACGCGTACACGCTTTCCCATCTTGTATTTTTTTAATTACTAATTAAATTGATATTATTATTGTATTCATTCATATATACCCAGAAATTCCCAGCAAATTAACTTGGTCCTGTAATAGAATAATATTGGGTGTCGTTTACTGAAAATAGTGCACTAATAATTGAATTTCAAGTAAAAGAATTATATTTTATGATAATCATGGCATGGGGTTGGAGACTGTCATTGCCAGATAAGCAATGTTGGAAATTTCTGGAGTTGACCAATGCATGAAATACCCATCAACACTTGGTTCAATCCACCTGCGCGCCCACGTGTAGGCCCAAGCAATTTTCATGCTAAATCTTTACATCTTTGTCTTGTTCATCCAAAACTATATCCATTGCTGAATAACAGAATAAGTGATGTATTAATTATTCTCTAAACTGAGATGGTGCTGTGCTAGCTATTTCCCTATTCCATCTGTTGTTTAATTAGTAGTATGAATAGTCTTACTTATACATATTGCTATATGTAGTCACAATAATATCAAATAGTATCAAAATAACCTGATGATCAGTTCGACAAGGAATAAAGAATTTAAGTATATTTGTGTCAAATTAGATTGCTTTAATAGCAGAAAGGCAATCCCTGATATTGGTGTCTCTTACCCTTTTTCTTGAATTTATAGTTTGGGCTAAATTCATATTTGTGTATTTCATTATTCGTATTTGTCATGTATATATGGTGATATGTGCGCTCTTTGGTTTGTCCTTTGTTATCTGATTTGGGAATTTGAAATTTTTACAGGTCACTGTATGCTTCAGATTCCGATACTCCTAAAGCCAGCCACATTAAACTCTATTAGCTGTCTCTGTTGTATCTTTTCGATCCTCTCTTCATTGCAACCAACCCTTCACGAAAACCTATCCTCTTGACTTCCTCTCCTTGCTGTCTCCACATTGAACATACTTCAAAACCCTTGTTTACACTCATCAACCAGATCACATCCCATTTTTCCTAGCTCCATTATTACACTTTTACACTCCACAAAGTTTCTCCCTCTCTCTCACTCACTCACTCTCTCAATATATACAATATATTACTTGGTTCCTTCTCAATATGCAAAGCCAAATTCAAAGTCTTAAACAATAAACCGAGTCACAAAAACCCTGTCTTCATTTCTCCCCAAAGAAACAATATAATGATATCTTCACCCGCATCACCCATCATGATCTACAACAGCATTACATTCCCTCCAAATGGTGACGACTATATAGGCACCGAGAGCTGCATGGACCTTCAAAACGAAACCGAAGTTGATTATCATGACACATCCAAATCCAACGATGCTCCAGCACCAGCTTCAGGAATTCAAGCCAATGCCAAGAGCAGTAGCAAAAAGAAAGAAAAGAGAGTGTTCCCTCCTCCAATACCTTTACTAGCAAGAACACAGAACCTAGCTTCCCACATGCCATGGGTTTTGAAGAGGTACTATTCCAGCGAAGGAAGATTGATCCTCAAGGAAGAGAAGGTGAAGCATCATGAGTACTTTCATGCACACAGAGCCAATGGTAGACTCACCTTGCAGCTTGTTCCACTCGGTGATGACGACAATGAGTTCTTTTGGACCAATGAGGTAGAAGCAGCAGCAGCTAGTCCATATGAAGAGATTAATAACGGTACTCATGATGAGTTTATTGTTACTAATAGGTTTGAAGATGAAGAAAATAAGGCCAGCATTAATGTTGCTGATGAGGTTCCTGTGGAAAATGACAATGGTGTTGTAGTAGGCGATGCCATTAATAGTGGTCTCAAGTGTTTGAATTGCAATAGGGTGAGATCAGCTCCATCATGTATTTTAATTTGGGGTGCCACTGCATCCAATTAGAATTGTTCATGGTTGATTAGCCAATTAATTAAGTTAACCTCTTTTATATATCATATTTAGTTTAATTTCCTTTGTAGAAGCATTTTGTTAAATTTGTCTACTCTATGGATTGTAGTTCTTGGCCTTATAGTTTGGGTTCTTTTCTTAAGCTAAAAAACGAAACTACGCCTGAAGTCTAGCTATTTATATTGTTTATTTGCTCTGCTACTTCTCTTAGGTTTCTTTGTATAAATTTATAATTTTATGCATTATAATAATTCAATTCCATTTAACTTGGTTAGAATGCTACAATTTCTCGTTCCAAAAGTGGAGCACATTTTCGGTGATAAGGAGTAGATACTCCATTTCCCAAAAAGGAAAAAAAAAATATAAAAGAAAATAACTATAAAAATAAAGATAATATAAATATATTATTCTTTTTCATATTTGGTAAAAATTTCTCAAAAGTGTCATCTTTTTATCTGTCTAATGGCAATAACTAATAAAATATTAGATAACTATTTTTTTTGGTTACAGCTATTATATTAATTTTTCAAAAGAAAAGAACGGGAAATTCAATGTAATTATTGCATGGGTTTGACAACTCACTCCAATCAGATTGGAACATGGATGCGTCCAATATATATTTACAAAATAATAGAAAAGCCGAAAGGAATGGATGCCGTTGCGCCTTGAATCCTGAAATAAGATGATTCTTGTTTCTTGTTAAAAGGAAATATAACATGACATTTTACTATATTCAAAATCTCATTCTGCAAACTTATGAAGGGCTACGAGATAGAATTGATTTTAGAAGGATGCTAAAGAAATTTATTTATGTTTAGAATTGATGTTTTAAAAAAATTCGAATTATTAATTTAATATAAATAAAGTAAAAAAAATAATCTCAGAAGCTGTGTGTGTCTTTTTCTTTACTGAAATTTTGAAAACTTTTATGTTGATAATAATATGGAAATATGTTTTTCATGTTATATAAGACAATTTTATTTCATGCAATACATAAAAAGTAAGTGAGGTTCATTTTTTTACTTTCTTTCTCTTTTTCTTAGTGGATCTGTTACGAATGGAAATGCACAACCACGTAGGGAGAGAGTTCCATCATCCAGATTGAGGGACCATTACTGTTAGTTGAATAGGGATGTAAAGTTGTACGTGAATATAGTAAGAAGGGCCACGTGTAGGGTACAAGATGGTAGTGGACACATGTCAGCCATGTAGTTGGAGAACTTAGTTAGTTGTTGTAAAAGATACAAAAGAAAGAGAACAGTGTAACATAATTCATTCATTGAATAATATTGAAGGTTTAAACCCACTTCTTGTTCCTGTTCGTTCAGGTAGAGTGTAACATTGGTGCTTTCATTCTTGATCTCACGATGAGGGTTCAGGAAGTTGCAGATGAAGTAGCGTCACTACATCAACGCTTTGAGGAATCTCAGAATCAAATTGCACTATTGGTGGCTCAGATGCAGCAAATGAATGAATCAATGGTGGCTTTGCAATTGCGTCCGAGAAGTTCACAGGAGAATCAACAAGAACCAGTGATGCATACCACGTCTTCAGAAGGGGGAAATTCACATAATGATAGAGGAAACAAAGAGGTGGTGGATCCAAGATCGTTGTTGAAGTTTGTGAAGATGGAAATTCCATTATTTGACAGTACTAACCCAGATAACTGGATTTTCAAAACAGAGCTTTTCTTCGATTTGCAGAGAATTCCATCAGAGTTGAAGGTCCAATTAGCCGGTTTGAGGATGGATGGCTCGACTTCATCGTGTTTCCAATGGAAGTATCGGAGTGGAACGATTCGTTCATGGACGGAATTTGCTACAGCCTTGCGTCAACGTTTTGGAGTCTTACCACAAAAGCATGTGACGGGTAATCTCTCCAAAGTATCTCAAAAAGGTTCGTTGAAGGATTATTTCTTTGAGTTTGAAAAATTAATGAACCAGACGCAGAACCTAAGTGAAGAGTTATTACTGAGTTTCTTTGTGTCTGGCCTTATATCGGATTTGAGGAGGGCACTAGAAACACATGATCCAAAGTCTTTACAACAGGCTATGGAACTAGAACCAGTGTATGACTCACACTTTTCAGAGTTAAAGGTATCGTTGAATTCGGGAACAAGGAAAGTACAATATCGTGCTTTTCAAGCTAATGAGACAAATATTGGACAAGTTACGGGGTCAGCCACTTATATTGCATCCAATGCAGTATCAACAACAACTAATACGTCTTCAGTAGGGCCAAAAATTCCATTCAAAAAATTGTCGAATGAGGAAATGAGCTGTAAGAGGGAGTTGGGTTTATGTTTCACTTGTGATGAAAAATGGACCTCTAAATATAGGTGTTCGAGTAAAATGTTACTCATGGTGGGTGAAGATCCAGATGGAGATGGGGACGAGGAAGAAGATATTGTTTGGAATTCACAAAGCTTGGTGAAGGAGGATGCAACCTTACATTCCTTGTCAGAAGGATCACTTACTAAGGCTTTCAAATTTGTAACTCAAATACATGGGAAAGAGATACCTATTTTGGTAGATACTGGAAGCACGCATAATTTTCTAAAAACAGAATTAGCAATTGAGCTAGGGTTAAATATGACTCGTATTAAACGAGTGAGAGTGTTCTTTGGAAATGAGGAGTTTATGTTGTGTGACCATAAATGCAGAAAGGTACACATGTGGCTACAAGGAGAGGAGTTTACAGTCGATTTATGGGTGTTGAACCTTGAGAAGCTGGAAATGATTTTAGGGATATGTTGGTTGGAGCAATTGGGAAGGGTGACACATGATTACAATCAAATGGTAATAGAATTCAAATGGAAAAACAAAGAAATTCGACTGACACTATGAAAACAAAAGAAGACAAAGAATTGATCCAGAACGGCCAAGCTGAGTGTTGGGCAATGCAACATGAGCCAAAATAGTCACCTACCATTGAGGTAAGTGCAGATTTATTACTTTTAAAGTCTTCTGTTAATGAATTGTTGTGGAAATTCTCTTGCAATACCAATCTGTCTTTGTTATTCCAAGAGAACTGCCATCTTTTAGAGACACAATACATGCTATTCATTTAGAGCAGGGAGTGGAGCCAGTCAATGTGAGACCCTATAGATATGGGCATCACCAAAAAGAGGAAATTGAAAAACAAGTTTCTGAACTACTCGAATCTGGATTCATTAAGCCAAGCAACAGTCCTTATTCATCTCCAATTCTACTAGTAAAGAAGCAAGACAAGTCATGGCGCATGTGTGTAGATTATCGAGCATTGAACAAAATCACAATTCGAGATAGGTTCCCAATGCCTACAATAGATGAATTGATGGATGAATTGGGTGGGTCAGCTGTATTTTCCAAATTCGATTTGAGAGCTGGATACCATCAAATCAGGATGCTTCCACAAGATGTGCCTAAAACTGCATTTAGAATATATGAGGGGCATTATAAATACTTGGTCATGCCATTTGGTTTGACAAATTCCCCAAGCACCTTCCAGGCAGTAATGAATCAGATTTTCAAACCATTTCTGAGAAGATTTATCATCGTGTTCTTTGATGATATCTTGGTTTATAGCAGAGCGATGGATGAACATGCACAACATCTTAGTGTGACAATACAGTGCCTACACCAGCATAAGTTTTTTGTTAAGCTAAGCAAGTGTGCCTTTGGGGTGGGAGAAATAGAATATTTGAAACACAAGGTGTCACAACAAGGAGTCCACACAGATGAGAAGAAGATCGAAGCCATGTTGTCTTGGCCATTGCCTAAAACAGTCAAGCAACTGAGGGGATTCTTGGGGCTCACAGGATACTACAGGCATTTTGTGAGACAATACGCAACCATAGCAGCTCCTTTGACAGATCTCCTAAAACAAGGAGCATTTGTGTGGTCTGAAGAGGCTCAAACTGCCTTTGATCGTTTAAAACAGGCGATGGTTAACACTCCAATACTCAGCTAACCAGATTTTCAGGTCCAATTTGTGCTAGAGACCGATGCTTCCAATACGGGTATAGGGGCTGTGTTGCTACAGGAGGAGAAGCCAATAGCTTTTTTCAGCAAACTGCTAGGTCCCAGGTTGGTTGTGGCATCAACTTATGTCAAAGAATTATATGCCATAGCTGAATCAGTGAAACAGTGGAGGAAATATTTGTTAGGAGTTCATTTCACAATAAGAACAGACCACAAAAGTATCAAGGAATTATTGGGACAGACTGTGCAAACGTTAGAACAACAGAAATATGTGTGCAAATTAATAGGATACTCATTCACGATAGAATACAAACCTGGGAAATTAAATGTTGTGGCTGATGGTCTTTCCAGAAGTTTGGAAGAAGGAACATAAATGAATGTTGTAAGAGTGGAACCTTCATTTGAGTTGATCAATCAGGTGCAATGCAAGAATGAAGAAGACAGTTGCTTGAAGTCTATACATCAGAAATTAAAGGACGATCCTTGTTCCTTACCGTTGATATCAGTTAAGGATGGAATTCTGTTTCATAAACAGAGAATCCTGCTCAGCTCACAATCCAAGTTTATTCCACTTATCATCTGTGAGGCTCATGATTCTCAAGTTGGGGGAGATGCTGGAGTTCTTCGAACATTGCTGCGAATATCTTCATCTTTTTATTCGGATAAGATGCGAAAACAGGTCAAGGATTATGTCAATCAATGTCAAATCTGTCAACAGATGAAAACTATGACTCAAGCTCTATATGGTCTGTTGCAACCATAGCTGATGCCAAAGGGTGTATTCGAAGATTTGACATTAGATTTTTTTTTGGGGCTACCTCTATCCAATGGACTCACCACGATTCTGGTTACAGTTGATAGGCTTACCAAGTATGCCTATTTTGGTGGATTACCAACCTCTTTTACAGCAGCTAAAGTAGCCCAATTATTTTGCGAATTGGTAGTCCGCAATCAAGGTTTTCCAAAATCTCTAATTTCTGACAGGGACACGATCTTTCTCAGTCAATTCTGGAGAGATATGTTCAAGTTTAGTGGAACAACACTAAAACAAGTACATCTTACCATCCACAAACGAATGGACAGACAGAAGTCACAAACAGATATGTTGAGCAATACTTGAGAATTTTTTGTCATGAACAACCACAGTCATGGTCCAAGATGCTTTGTTGGGCAAAATTCCATTATAACACAGCAACACATTTGGTTATTGGGGTATCACCATTCCAAGCATTATTTGGCAAGAGTCCCACACTAATTCCATTTTATCCTAGAGGTATGGTGAGAGTGGAAGCAGTTGATTTCATGCTAGAACAACGTAATAGACTGCTCTCTAGTCTTAAGAAGAATCTGCAACAAGCCCGCAACAGAATGAAAACTCAATCTGATAGACATAGGCGTGAGAAAAATTTTCAGGAAGGAGACTTTGTAGGGGTGAAGTTACAACCATATCGTAGTGTTTCAGTGGAACGCAAGAGCTGCCACAAACTTGCAAAAAGGTTTTTTGGACCTTTCAAAATCATCAAAGTCATTAGCGATGTGGTCTATCAACTACAGCTACCAAAAGGAAGCAAGATCCACTCCACGTTTCATGTGTCGATGCTGAAGCCATGGTTCGGCCCTCCACCAAATAATCTAATTTTCATGCCATCGTTTACAGTAGATAACAAACCCGTTCAAGTACCTGTAGCAATTTTGAATACCAAAGTGACATCAAATAGAGGTCAGCAGCTAAGGGAGTTCTTAGTACAATGGTCAGAATCGCCTCCAGAGGTTGCATCGTGGGAGTAAGAAGAAGAATTAAAGAAGGTATATCCACAACTTAACCTTGAGGACAAGGTTTTGGTCGAAGAGAGGGGGTGTGTTACGAATGGAGATGCATAACCACGTAGGGAGATAGTTCCATCATCCAGATTGAGGAACCATTACTGTTAGTTGAATAGGGATGTAAAGTTGTACGTGAATATAGTAAGAAGGGCCACGTGTAGGGTACAAGATGGTAGTGGACACATGTCAGCCATGTAGTTGGAGAAGTTAGTTAGTTGTTGTAAAAGATATAAAAGAACGAGAACAATGTAACAAAATTCATTCATCGAATAATATTGAAAGTTTAAACCCATTTATTGTTCCCGTTCGTTCTCTCTAACCTGCCGCTCAGGTAGAGTGTAGCAGGATCTCATCCATTTTTTATGTATTGCATGAGACAAATTATCTCAGGTAACTTGAAAAATATATTCCCCATAATAATATTATTGTAATTGGAAAATGTAACAAGAATTAGAAGAGATACAAAAAGAAGAGAATAGATTATAATGAGCAGAGAATAAAAGCAAGCGACAAGAATGAGAGATTGATTAAGGAAAAAGAGAACTGGAGAATAATTGGGAAGAAATAACTTTCCTCTTGTTGTTCTTTTCATTCAACCAACTAATCTTTTATAACAATAATTTACAATAAAATGGTAATTATAGTAAATAAAATAATCCTAATTGATGCCTAATCCTAATGGATTATAATATAATCCTATTTGATATCAATCTTATCATTTTATTATTTGATATCAATAAAAATTATTTAATATCAATCTAATAATTATGAAATATAATTGTTACATAAAATTTCCTCAATAATTATCTTTTTAAGGGTTTAAACTTTGGTCTTTCTTTTAAGAGTGTGGCTTGCTTACTATCGCACCTAATTTTTTTATACTCATAAAAATATTTATTAATTTGTAATAATAGAAAATTGAAATAATTAATAGTAGTTTTTTTTATATAAAACCCCCCATCAATTTAGTACCAAATAACAAATAAAACTTACCAAGAAATTATAAATTTAAACTTTATAATAATATTAATTATTTAATATCAATCACTTTGAATGTTAATACAAAAATAGAAATAAAAACAAAAACGATCACCTTATTGCTTTATATACTGATTTTCATGCTCAATACCAAAGGTCTCTGTTTGTTTTTGTTTTTGTTTTTCTTCTAATTTTGTTGTACTACGGCTACTGTTTGCTGGCTTGCTCTTTCCCCCACATAAAGGTGCACCAAAAGTCCATGTTACGGAATGTCCCTTCTATAGAGGAAGACCAAACACACGAGAACGGTGCAAGACATACAAAATCAAAAATGGCAAGATGCCAAGTGGAACACATGTATATGTATATAACATAAAAATACTATCAACAACACACCACATTTACTTTATTGCGAGCCACTTTTAACAAATAGCCATATCTTTCCCTTTAATTCCTTTCAAATCCGCAATTCCTTCCGAATTTCATGGATTTATTGAATTAGAAATTAACCTATTCATATTTTATTTAACTTATTGCCAACTATAGCTAATCTATATGCAGTATAGAGTGAGGAATGGGTTAGGGTGGATTATGGCTTTCCTTCAAGATAATACAAACTTTTAGTACTTGTAAGCACCATTTCTGATTTTTCTTAATTATGAGTATCATCTCTGTATTTGTTATTGCACCAATGAGAATATTAACCAAAAAAAACAAAAGCTGAAGAGAGTCTTTGAAATTCCAAAGACCAAAATGATAAGCAAAACTCGTCAATTCATCATAGAGGCGTTGAAAAATCGGTTAAATTATCAAAATCCTCATTGTTCTATCCCGAAACATCTGCACCAAAAACCCCAACGGAATCTTTTGTCCTCCACCAACAACCTTCAAAAAAATCAGCGGTAAAAGAGGCAAACTGCAGGAACCCAAATGAGTCTCGCAGTACTTAATGCAAACCTCCTTGGCCTGCATAACCGCTGCTGATATCATAGCTTTCTGCTCGCCCTCTATTATCTCATCAGTGTCCTTTAGGATCTCGTTCTCGTATTTAGTATGTTGCCAGCAATCGGTGACATACTAGAAGATGATTTCCTCATCGACATCCACGTAGATTTTATAGGCGAGATCCATCTTAAGGGAGCATCTCAAGCGGTAGACCGTCTTCCATTCGCTAACCATCTGATCAATAACGAGTTCAATGATAAAAATCTGAAAGATTTTTTCAATGATATTTTCAACAATGGGTGAAAGGTAGGGTTTTAAAACAGAAAGAGAGAAAATGGGAGAGGTTCAGGAGACCGGGTGAAAGCTGGGGTTTTAAGAGTGAAAAGAAGAAAGGTTCAGCATATAGAGCGAAAGCTAGGGTTTTAAAAGAGTAAGACAAAAAAGAGGAAAGGTCCAGCAGACCTAGTGAAAACTAGGGTTTGAAGAGAGAAAAAGTTCAGCAGACCTAGTGAAAGCTAGGGTTTTAAGAGAGAAAAGAGGAAAGGTTCAGCATACCGGGTGAAAGCTAGGGTTTTAAAATAGTAAGAGAGAAAAGAGGAAAGGTCCAACAGATTATAAGCTCACCCGTCAATAATTGGGTTATTGCGAAAAAAGACATGAGGAAGAAGGGCAGTGATGCGAAAAAAGGGACCCAAAATGTTGTCGTTTTGAAGAGCAAGCCCATTATACACGGGTAGATGTCTAGGAATCCAAAGTTTATGCTCTGGAAGGGACTTTGCACCAATACGAAAATTAATCAAAAACAAAAAAGCTGAAGAGAGTCTTCAAAATTCTAAAGATCAAAATGATAAGCAAAACTCGTCAATTCATCATAAAAGCGTTCAAAAATCGGGGTTAAATTATCAAAATCCCCACTGTCCATAAACATCTGCACCAGAAATCCCAGCGAAATCTTTTGTCCTCCACCTACAACCTTCAAAAAAATCAGCGGTAAAAGAGACAAACTGCAGGAACCCAGATAAGTCTTGTAGTACTTAACACAAACCTCCTTCGCCTGCGTAACCACTACTGATATCATAGCTTTCTTCTCGCCCTCTATTATCTCCTTAGTGTCCTCTAGGATCTCGTTCTCGTCTTCAGCATGCTGCCAGCAATCAGTGAGATACTGGAAGATGAATTCCTCGCCAGCATCCACATAGATTTTATAGGTGAGATCCATCTCAAGGGAGCGTCTCAAGCGGTAGAACGTCTTCCCTTCTCTAACCATCTGAACAACAACGGGTTCGGTGATAGAAATCTGAAAGATTTTTTCAACGATTTTTTCAGCCATGGGTGAAAGGTAGGATTTTAAGACAAAAAGAGAGAAAAGGGGAAAGATCCAGCAGACCGGGTGAAAGCTAGGGTTTTAAAATTAAAAGAGATAAAAGAGGAAAGGTGCAGCAGACCGGGTGAAAGCTAGGGTTTTAGAAAAGTAAGACAGAAAATAGGAAAGGTCCATCAGACCTTGTGAAAACTAGGGTCTTAAGAGAGAAAAGGTTCAGCAGACCTGGTGAAAGCTAGGGTTTTAAGAAAGAAAAGATAAAAAGGTTCGGCAGACCTCATGCAAACTAAGGTTTTAAGAGAGAAAATGGGAAAGGCTCAGCAAACCGAGTGAAAGCTAGGGTTTTAAAGGAGTAAGACAGAAAAGAAGAAATGTCCAGCAGATTATAAGCTCACTGTCAATAATTGGGTTGTTGCGAAAAAAGGCATGAGAAAGAAGGGGAGTGATGCGAATAAAGGGACCCAAAATGCTATTATTTTAAAGAGCAGGCCCATTATACGCGGGTAAAAGTCTAGGAATCCAAAGTTTATGCTCCGCAAGGGACTTTGCACCAATGGAAATTTTTACCAAAAACAGTAAAAGATGAAAAGAGTCTTCGAAATTTCAAATATCAAAATGATAAGCAAAACTCGTCAATTCATCATAAAGGCGTTCAAAAATCGGGGTTAAATTATCAAAATCCTCACTGTCCCAAAACATCCGCACCAGAAACCTCGACAGAATCTTTTATCCTCCATCTACAACCATCGAAAAAATCAGCGATAAAAGAGGCAAACTATAGGAACCCAAATGAGTCTGGCAGCACTTAACGCAAACCTCCTTGTCCTGAGTAACCACTGTCGATATCATAGCTTTCTGCTCGCCCTCTATTCTCTCCTCAGTGTCTTCTAGGATCTCATTCTCGTCTTCAGCATGCTGCCAGCAGTCAGTGAGATACTAGAAGATGAAATCCTTGTCAGCATCCACATAGATTTTATATGCGAGATCCATTTCAAGGGAGTGGCTCAACAGATAGACCGTCTTCCCATCGCTAACCATCAGATCAACAACAGGTTCAGTGATAGAAATCCGAAAGATTTTTTCAGCCATGGGTGAAAGGTAGGGTTTTAAAACTGAAAGAGAGAAAAGAGGAAAGGTCCAGCAGACCGGGTAAAAGCTAAGATTTTAATACAGAAAGAGATAAAAAAGGAAAGGTTCAGCAGACCAGGTGAAAGCTCGAGTTTTAAAAAAGTAAGACAGAAAAGAGGAAAGGCCCAACAGACCTTGTGAAAGCTAGGGTTTTACAACTTACAACTTAAGCATTTGGAATAAATTGGTTCTTGTCAAATGGCTACTTCCAGAAATCCTTGTGCTAAACTGAAGTGAAGGAACATTCAGAGATTAAGTGATGGATCTTACTAGTCATCACATTTTAAATGATAGAAAAAAGAGAAATAGATTCTAAAGGCTGAGTGCTTCCAAAATGGTAAAACATTTATCAGATTTCATTACTGTTGTAAAGAAGACCACACCTCTGAAATTGGAAGCTTGATTTCTTCTTGGCCTGAGCAGAGTAAAAAAAAATAAGAATATGGAAAATACATGTTCATACAGGATGACTATAAAAAAAGATGCAGTAAGAATCATCTACCTCATATAGCTGCATGATTTCCTTTTGCAGACCAGAAAAACTTGCCTCATCGATGTGATCATCCGCTGGAGGAAGCGAATTCTCATTTCTTACCCTTTCCAACTGCAATAATTTGATCACATTGGATCAGACACAAAACAAGGAAAGTAGCAACTCAAAAAAGGAATATGTAAATACTATCTATATTCCCTTATGTATGATATTAGAGGAGGGAAGTACAACTTTTTATGAGTAAAGAAAAAAAAAGGAATTAGTAGAAACTGGAATAAATGAATCATAGAAAACAAAATACCTCCTTGTTCAAGGGGTCCATGCTACATTTCAAACTTTCAGTTAAAGCCATTCACTTCTTGTCTTCATTCTGTTGCAAGTCCTCTTCATTACCAGCATTTTGGTATCCATTTATACCTAAAAATGCAAGAGGATTCTATGCAATGATTATGGGACCCATTGTTAAGGATTACCACTCAAGATAGACTAGGTAAAATAGAGTTTCCTTTCATAGTTAAGATATTGTAAGGGAATCAAAGAAGATGAGGCTGTATTGTAGGGAGAGATTCAGGGAATCTTTAGCTCCACTACCACATGCTGAGTCAGCACCACATATTCACCATTTAGTTAGTACGAGAAACAGTGAGAATATGGTTGATTTGGTGGAATGATGGGAAGCTTCTAGAGCTACAATTCTCTTGCATTAAAAGGGATCATGGAAAGGAATTCATCATCTTCGGGACTAAGACTTAGGCATTTGGAAGAGACCAGGGGCTCTTGAATTCTCTTGGAATATCTTTTCCTTATTCTCGTTATTTTACAATTTTCTTCTTCATTTTTGTTGCTGAAATCTGGCTTTGTTTTGAGCTGTATACCGGTTGAATCAACCATTATCAATATAATTTTCCATGTCTTTTTCTTTTTTAACCTATAATTCTGGTTGGACCTAATCAGATACCTTCATTAGAAATTTGGCACCACCAACATTTTCTGTATTTTAAATTTTTTATATTCTTAATCAATACAAACTCATAGAAATAAGGCAATTTTCCACTCTTGAATCCGAACAAGTAGATCTACTACAAAAAGAAAGTTCCCCGTATTTATAGTCATATGATTATGATGCCAATAATATTTGCAATTTATTAGACAAAAAACTGTCAAAATTCTGCAGATTATCATTCATAGAAGCCAGCCATTAAATTTAGTTCTTATAGATTTTTTCTCTTCTTGCAAAACATATATTTCATCACGGAGATGACCATTGAGGCTCTCTTTTCAAGAAATTCTTCCATATGTACCGCAAACCATGTATTGACTCTCATAACCTCTCACCTATGTCAGAAGAGCTTTCAACTCGTTAATTTTTTCAGTAAGAATATTGTTTTCACATAACAAGAAATTTTAAGCTGCTTCTAAATTTGATTAATGGTGAACTTCTTCTCATTGCACCTATTTTTGGCTGAATAATAACTTAAAATAAGTGTATTGTTGTCAGCTAAAGCACCTTAGATATTGTAACATGGTGACCTTGCTTCAAACAGGAAAAGAAACAAAACAATAAATGTGATATCACTGATCTCTCTAGCAACTTGAAAATTTTTCAACAGATATGCAAGAGTTAGATACCATTTCCATGTAAATAGAAATGTACAACCTAAGAACTCAAACTTATGCACAACTATACAAGTGTTTAAACAAAGAACTAACGAACACAAGATGATATTACACCAGGCAAATACAAAGTTCAGAAATACTCACTTGCAGTGATATTTTCCAAGCCAAAAATAATAAGAATTTAGTTATAAAATAGCATTTTCTGTATATTAATTGCTTTTATTATTTAGTTTTTCCATTTCAGTTTAATTTTCATTTTTTTTATAATTTTTACAGGTTAAAGTACGAAGAAATAGGAAATTGGAAAAAGAAGGAACAGAAAACCGCGCTATCCGCGTGGAAGTTGGCGCTACCCGCGCGGGAATGCTTGCACCATACAAACTCCAAAGATTTGGCGCGGTTGCAGCGCCAACTCCGGGCGACCCGCGCGAACTTTAGCGGGGAGTCAAATTCGGAACGTTTAAAGGACGTTGCAAGAAGAAAAAAAGAGGAATTTTGGGGATGACAGAAGGACAAGGATTCCAGTTGGAGGAGTACATCAAGGGAGCAATTCATCGTTCTTAGTGGATCATCGTAATTTTATTTTGATTTCTCTTTTATAATTGTATGTCAGCTATGTCTATGGCTGACTAATTTCTTTTTTTGTAGTTAGGGTCACAAACCTTATGTGAACCCTTTTTACAATGGATTGATTTATTTTCGCTCGTTTATTTTGATATATTTTATTTTTACCCAGTGCGTATTGTTTATTATTTCTGTTAGACTTGATCAACCTAATAGGAGGTAATAATTTGGGAATTAGGGCTCGCAATAGGAATATTTGGGGTTCTGATTTTGAAAGGGGGTAAAGTAACAATTTATGCATGCTCTAGGGATAGACTTGTGTGAATTGCATTCGTTTAATTTATTGTGGTTAATGCTTAATTTCAAGCGGGGCTGCTAAGGAATTAGGGTTCCAAATAGATTAAAGGGTTAGATTACCAAGGAATTGAGATTTAACTAATTATTTCTAGATGATAAATTGTCTGAGTTATTAAAATGAATGAACATTTTTAATCAATCCAAAGTTTAAAGCGGGGATCATATGGTGCGTGTACCTTAGCTGCAATGTCTTTTATTATTCTCTCAAAAATCCAAATTTAACCATTGCTTATTAAATTAAAAATTATATTTTAAATTTTTATCTTTATTTTATCATCAATTCACTATTTTCCAAAAACAACTGAGTTTTTCAACTTAAGGGGACTGGTTATTGTGGTTCTTGATTTATAATTCCTGTGGAGACGATACTTTACTTACTCATTATATTACTTGTGCGATCGGTACCTTGTCGGTGAGCATCACACAACTATACAAGTGTTTAAACAAAGAACTAACGAACACAAGATGATATTACACCAGGCAAATACAAAGTTAGAAATCCTCACTTGTAGTGTCGTTGCAGCCTAGCATTCATCAAGAGGCAAAGTGATAGTTGCAGGCTTCAAAGCATCAAGAAAATCAGCCAGATTAATATTAACCTCGCCAAGGATGGTAGATCGTTGAAAACCCTAAATGTCAATTAGGCCAAAATTGAAGTTAGTACCGTTCTAACAAGACACTAGCCACGTGTCTGTTATTGGAAAACATACACAGTGCCTAGGTATTTCTGATGCGGAAAGCAACAAGGGACAAGACAGTTATTCTATGGAAAAACATGAAACTAATCATTTTGAATAACAAACTTATTGAATAAAAAATGAACAATTTAACAGTATCTTTGATCATTTTTTCCCACACAATTAGAGAATGTAATCAAGATACCGGAGCACAAATTATGTATAAATTATACAACAAAAAAAGGCTTATACAATGTGGCATTCAACATTAATATCAACAACACCTTGTTTCTCTGTATACGAGAATCTTCAAAGATGACTTATTACTATTGATTCGATGATCCCTATAGTAATTATTGGGGACGGACAAATAGGTTCAGCCATACATAGTGGCATCTAAATTGGAGACACGGATTGATAATTGATTGAAGGCACTTTGGAGACCTTACACTGCTGTTGCCTTTTGTCTGCATATTTTATTGGGATTATTTGTACTTGTAGTCCACTTGTCATTTTACAAATCTCTATGTTCACTTAGTGTTTTACAAGTCTATGATGGATTGGGTGCCTTTGGTTTTGCTAGGATTTCCTCTTCCTTTTGCTATAAATTCTAGTGCACTTAGGGTGCACATGACAACCTTCCCGGAATCATTTTTTTTTTAATTTAGGTTCCCGGGAACAGAAATGGATAGAAAACTCGTTTGGTAAAATCAGTTTATTTTTTTGTTCCCAGGATGAACCGGATTAATTTTTGAGCTGGGGAACAGAAAAAAGAATCGAAAATTTTCTGCTTTTTTGTTCCCGGGCACAAAATGAGAAACACTTATCTCTCTTAATCAATCTCTATCTCTACCATAATCACCACCACCACCATCATACCAGCACGACCACCGCCACCATTGTCGTCACCGTCGTCGTACCACTAGTGCTGTCGTGACCACCCCCACCACCATGATGTCACCGCCACCATCACCACCACCTCCACCCATCACTACCACCAAGCCACCATCACCACCGCCATAATTACCACCGTCGCAACCACCAACACTATCACCATCACCACCATCATCACCATTACGGCCATCATCCACCACCACCATCATTGCAACCACTGCCGCCACCATCGCCACCATCACCATCATTGCTGCAGCCACCACCGCCGCCGCCACCAACCACCACCACCATCGTAACAGCCACTACCACCAACATCGCCAACATTACACCACCATTGCCACTTACCATTATCACCACCGCCACTGCCACCACCACCACCATCTCCATGATACCATCACAACCACCACCACCATGCCACCGCTACCATTGTTGCCGCCACCAACCACCATCTCCACCATCATTGTCACAACTATTGTCGTTACCTCCACCACCGCTGCCATCACCACCACTATCATTGCTGCAGCCGCCGCCGCCACCATCGTTACCACCACCATTACACCACGACCACCACCACTGCCACCTACCGCCACCGCCATCTCCATGATGCCATCACAACCACCACCACTATGCCACCGCTACCATTGTCGCCCCCACCAATGCCACCAACCACCATCCCCACCACCACCATTGCCACCTACCGCCACCGCTACCATCACCACCAATATCATTGCTGCAGCCACCACCACCGTCACTGCCACCACCACCATCACCACCACTTTCACCTACCACCACCATCTCCATGATGTCATCACAACCACCGCCACCTATGCCACCAACCACTATCCCCACTACCATTGTTGCAGCCACTGTAGTCACCTCCTCCACCACCATCCTCACTATAAGAACTCGCACCGTTAATTAAGGAATGTAATTAATTATTTATGAGTTTAATGAGATAATTCTATAATTGACTCTAATAATTATGAGAAGGCTTAATTAATTATAGAAAGTAATCAATAATGCTGAAAGTCGCTTTTCTGACGAAAAGTGCAGATACCGGTTCTGCTCACGGTATAAGTGCGTATTGATGAAGTATCCCGAAAAATTATAATAAGTGCATGAATATTCCTAGAATAATATATAGGACTGTGATTTCAAGATTCAAGTTAAAATAATGAGAATTGGTACTATAACTGATATTGTATATGTAAAAGCGTGTACCGGAAAGATGCTGCGAAAAATAATATAAAAATATGATAAATCCTAGAAAAATGGCTAGTTTCAGGATCTAAAGTTTGAGATTAAAATGCTAGGCGTAGCTATATTGGTTAATACTGCGTGATTAATCATTAATCGCCTATATGTATACTAAGGGCACATAACCCTAGGCTGATACTCAGCCTCCATACGTGACCCTTGTGCCTCCCATTTCTGACTTGGTGTCTCCTCCTCTTGCCACCACCATTTTCTCTTTGGAAAGCCACTATATGATCACCTTTTCTCTTGGTTCTTCCTTGTAAACACCTTGTGGCTTGTGTTGGGTGAGTGAGAGGTATATTTTCTGAGTTGTAGTCTCTGTTTGGTGAGGTCCTTGGGGCTGTCTTCTTGTTGGAGGGTGAGAGAGCCATTCCCTTGGTTGTGGAAGCTTCAAGAGGTGACCTTTGTGAAGAAAGGGCCAACCTTGCTACACATTTTCGTGTACCTTGTTGCCAGCACCTTGGAGCTGACTTGAGAGCTCCAAGAGCATCATTCCTTGCTGTTTTAAGCTTTGGGTAAGTTGTTGAACCTTTGATCATAAGTTTTAATGGGTAAAAGTGGAGTCTTGGCATGTTTTATAAGATAAACAAGTAACCAATGTGATAACTGGCCTATAGGGGTTTAAATATGCATGCTTTAACGTTTAGAAGTGTTAAAAATAGAACATTGGAAGTGATATCTCGCAAAATACAAAAACTGCATTCTGTCGCAAAATATCTGGATATGATATCCGGATATTGATATCCGGATATGGGATCTTGTGATATCCGGATATGGGATATCCGGATATGTCCCCGACAAATATTCGGATATTCTGGGAATTTCGAGACAGTGTCTGTACTGTTCATACAGAACTGTGTTTGGGGGTTTGTGGACCCTAGATTGGTTAAGTTAAACTTATGTAATGATTATTGTAAGTCAGAATCAAAGTGATTAAGGGCTTATGGCTTTGTGAGAAGCCTAAAGACATGAAACGTGAAGGAAAGGCATTGTCTTATGTTGTATGCCTATAGAGTATGATTATTGATATGATTGTTGGTCTTAAACAGATTGTGATTCTTGTTGGATAGTTAGCTTAAGAGGTAAGCTTTTATGTCCTCGGTTTAGCCATTGTTGGTTCCACCATGTCCCATAGGGGGATGGTTATATGCATGATGTGTTTTCATGCTTTGATATTTAAAATGCTATTGAGTTATTAAGTGCAGATGTCTATGATATGTATGTGGTGTTCGCCTAGAAGTGATGTAATCTTGTGGGCAGGTTCGGCATGAGCGTGTACTGTGTGGGTAATAGACGTATTCCTACATTTCTCTGACCAGTAGATTATTTATAACACACATGACATGATTATCTGCTGCATTGCACTAATTTTTGGAACTTATATTATTATATGTTTTTAGAACTTATATTGCACATGTAAGTGAACTTAGGGTGGAAGATCCTTGAGGACCCCTTGTTTTACTGAGATTTATGTTTAGAGATCTCACCCCACGTTTGGGGCGCTTATTTCAGGTCCAGGTAACCCAGGGGTTGAGACCTCTAGCGGCAGGAGGCCGGAGCTTAGTTGATGATTATACGCTGTATGATGACATGACTGGATTGGTTGCTGTTTATGTTTACTGTACTTTTGTTGATTATTGAGTTGAGACTATTGTTGGGCTTTGTGCCTTATTTGGTGAGCATGGGGATTGTCCATGCCACTTTGATTTCTGTTATGTTTAAGTTTGTCTGAGTTGTATAAACTATCAGGATGTTGTGCGGTCTACGTGTTGTAATTCCGTGACTAGAGACACTTTTATGTTATTTAATTTATGAGGTATTTCAGTTAGATGTTTTATTGCAATTTACAAAAGGTGATGTTTTGGAAAATGATTAAGTAATCAAGTTGATAATTGATAATGACGTCATAATTGAAAAGAAAAAGATATTTCGCATATTTAATTAAGCGTAGCTTAATACGATGATATGATAACAAACCGGGTATACACGAGGTGTTATATTTTATGGTATCAGAGCACTTTCTAGGGAAAAGCATGTATGTATTGCAATGATTAGGATGCCTGGTTGTGTCTTGACTTGTGTGTTTGCTCTGTTGGGTTTTGCTATGATGATGCATATGTGACCACATTGCATGGGCCTGATTAACTCATAATTTGTGTAACTTGTGCAGAGTCATGGTAATGCCCAGGAGAACTCGCGAGACTGCTGAGGGTCAACCCAACCCGATCCTGACTGCATTAGCTGAGATGTAGGATGCCACTAGATTGGCCAACGTGGCAATGTTGGACGACGTTCAAGAGGCGAACCAGAAGGCCACAGAGGATGTTCTCGAGGCGAACCGGCTGGCGAACATGACCATGATGAGGGTCATGCTGGAGGAGATGAGGGCTGGTCCTGCTGTTGGCCAGTATCCTCCGCCACCACCTCCACCGCCACCACCGCCATCGCCTCCACCTAGTGTTTAGGACGAGAGCCTGAGTCACGTTGATAGTGTCACTCATGTCACTGGGGTGATGGAGCCCTATCTTGAGCCTGTTGAGGACCGTGACGTGATTGACCGCCGGCTTAATGCTTTCCGCAAGCATAAGCCACCTGCTTTTGATGGGTCTTATGATCCTATTGCTGCTGCAAGATGGCTTCAGGCATTGGACAAGATCTTTCGAGTGATGCAGTGCACCAACCCGCAAAAGTTGATGTTTGCGACATACATGCTAGAGGGCGATGCCCATGAGTGGTGGACGAACACCTCTCACGCATATGAGATGCAGGGTCATGTTATGACATGGCCATTCTTCGAGGACTGTTTTCTTGGAAGGTACTTCCCGTATGATGCTCAGGAGAGGAAGCAGGGGGAGTTTGACCACCTGGTGCAAGGCTCATTGTCTGTAGACGAGTACTTGGCTAAGTTTAATGAGCTGGCTAAGTTTGCACACTTCCGTATCGCCATGCCTACTCCGATGTTTTTGGCTGCTAAGTTCCGCAGGGGACTTAATGAGGAGATTCCTGATCGCATTGCTGGGGCTGCATCCAGAAACTTTGGCACCTTGGTTCAGCAGTGCCGAGGCATTGAGGACATCTGCGTTGTGAGCAAGGACAAGAAGGCCAAGATTGTTGAGGTTAAAGGAACGGGTAGTTCCACTTCCTGAAGGGACAGGAAGTTTGGTCCGAAAAGAAAGGGAAAGCAGTTTGCGGCTAGGCAGGCGCCTGGCCAGTTCAAGAAGGTTTCTTCGCAGCAGGGAGGTTTTGCTAGGCCTCTTTCCACTCCTAGATACTCGGGGTGCAGAAAAGAGCATGCAGGACGTTGTGCTATGGGGCAGTTGATCTATTTCCAGTGTGGCAAGGAGGGTCACTTTTCAAGAGATTATCCATCGTCGACGGCGAGAGCTGCAGCTGTTCAGGCAGTTTCGTTGCAGATGGTTCCCTTGGCACCTTCAGCGGCACCTGCAGTGCCACCTGCTACTGGGCGTGTCTACACTTTGGATAGGTAGCAGTCGGTTAGAGCTCCGAACCTTGTCAGAGGTACTGTGTCTATTGGTGATTCTTCTGTTGATGTATTGTTTGATTTCGGGGCTACACATTCATTTATTGCAACCCCGATTGCTGTGGGGCTTGAGTTGCCCATTGCTGTGCTTTCTCCACCGTTGCGGGTGACTCTCACCACCGGAGAAAAGTGTGATACCTCCAATGTACATCGAAATGTTGTGTTTAAGTGGGATGGCCGTGACTTCTCGGTAGATTTGATAGGATTACCAATGGCTAATTTGGAAATCATCCTTAGCATGGATTGGTTGTCCAAGAATTGTGTTATGATTGACTGTTTTGCCAAGCGCGTGGTGATGTCTCTGTGTGATTCCATAGCCAGTTCCTCGCTATATATTTCTTTATTGCAGGCTAAGAGAACCTTGAGAGCAGGGGCATTTGGGTATGTCATGTTGGGAGGTTTGGTGAGTGGGACAAAGGAGGATATCACTAGCATTCCTGTGATGGGGGAATTCCTTGAGGTGTTTCCTGAGGAGATTCCTGTGTTTCTGCCATAGCGGAAGATAGAGTTCTCCATTGATTTGTTGCCTGGTGTGGGGCTTATTTTATTAGTTCCATATCGGATGTCGCCACCAGAGTTGGCGGAGCTGAAGAAGCACATTGAGGATCTTTCAGCGAAAGACTTCATTCAACCGAGCGTGTCTCCATGGGGAGCACCAGTCATCTTTGTGAAGAAGAAAGACGGGACTATGCGATTATGCACCGACTACAGGAAGTTGAACAAGGTGACGATCAAGAACAAGTATCCCCTTCCTCGCATTGATGATCTGTTGGATCAACTCAGGGGTGCTTGCGTGTATTCGAAGATTGATCTCCGGTTCGCATACCATCAGATTCGAGTGAAGCCGGAGGATGTCCCTAAAACCGCGTTTTGTTCGAGATACGGTCATTTTGAGTATCTGGTGATTCCGTCTTGACTCACCAATGCGCCCGCAGTGTTTATGGATTACATGAACAGGATTTTCCAGCCGTACCTGGACCAGTTTGTGATCATCTTCATTGACGACATTCTGATTTACTCCAAGACTGAGGAGGAGCATGCGGAGCATCTGAGGATTGTTTTGCAAGTGTTGAAGGAGAAAAAGCTTTATGCTAAGCCTTCGAAATGCGAGTTCTGACTCAAGTCAGTCAAGTTTCTGGGGCATGTTATTTCTGCAGAAGGAGTTGCAATGGATCCGAACAAGATCGAAGCCGTGCTAGATTGGGAGAGACCCAAGACGGTTACTGAAGTTAGGAGTTTCTTGGTTTTGGCAGGTTACTACAGGAGGTTCATCAAGGGATTCTCCACGATGCTTCTTCCATTGACTCGCCTTACCTGGAAGAAGACTCCATTTGTATGGACTCACGAGTGTGAGGAGTGCTTTCAGGTGTTGAAGGAGAGATTGACTACTTCACTAGTGTTGATCCTTTCTGATCCTGAGGAGCAGTTTGAGCTTTACTGTGATGCTTCTGGAAAGGGGATGGGCTGTGTTTTGATGCAGACTGGTAGAGTTGTTGCCTACGCTTCGAGGCAGTTGAAGCCTCATGAGGAGAATTACCTGACTCATGATTTGGAGTTGGCTGCGATTGTGTTTGCTTTCAAGATTTGGAGGCATTATCTGTTTGGTATGCAGTTTGCCGTGTTCAGTGACCACAAGAGCTTGAAGTATCTGTTTGATCATAAAGGGCTGAATGTAACACCCCGTATATATCCGATAGTGTTAACATACTATCGTATTAAGCTGCGCTTAATAAAAAAATTGCGGAATATCTTTTTCTTTTCAATTATGATGTCATTATCATTACCAACTTGCTTAATATTCAATTAATAAAAACAATGCCTGTATGTAAATTGCAAAACATAACTAACTGAAATACCTCATACATTAATATAACATAAATTTGTCTCTAGTCCCGAAACTACAACACTTAGCTCGGACCAACTAGCAGTTTATACAACTCAACTCAAAACAATAACAACATAGTGGCATGGACAATCCCCATGCTCACCCAAATAAGGCAACAATGCCCAACATCAGTCTCAACATCAACGACAATAATAACAAGGCGGAAAACATAACAGCAGCATCCAACATATCAGCATATCATCAACTAAGCTCCGGCCTCTTGCCGCTAGAGGCATCAGCCCCCATACTACCTGAACCTGAAATAAGCGTCCCCAAACGTGGGGTGAGATCTCTAAACAAGAAATCTCAGTAAGACAAGGGGTCCTCAAGGATCTTCCACCCCAAGCTCACTTACATGTGCAATATAAGTTCCAAAACAGTTCAACAAATATCATTTCTAAAACAGTGCAATGCAGCAGAATATCATATCATGTGTGTCTAAGTATAATCTACTGGCCAGTGACGTAGGAATATGCCTATTCCCCAATTATAGCACAAGGAATATCGCTTGCACCTCATCCCGGTCTCACCGTCTAGTATGTACTACATACGCAGGCTTACCGTATAGATGGAACACTACATACATATCATAAACATTTGCACTTAACAGCTCAAAAGCATTTCATATATATATCAAAGCATGTAACACAGCATGCATATAACCATCCTCTCATAGGGTACGGTGGAACTATACAATGGCTAAACCGAGGACACGAAAGCTTACCTTGCAAGCTAACACCCCAAGCCAAGAGTCCAACCAACGCTCACAGCCCAAACACCACAGAATCACGATCTGTTTCGGACCAGCAATCATATCAATGCATATCTCAAAAGCATAAACATAAAGACAACGTTTCTCTTTTACGGTTTACGTCTTAAGGCTTCTCACCAAGCCATAAGCCCTTAATCCAATGATTCTGACTTAACCAATTGATACAGAAGTTCAACTTCCTTAAACTAGGGTCCACAAACCCCCAACATCAAATCTGGATGAACAGTACACTACTGTCCCTCGAAATCCCAAAATATCCGGATATTTCTCAGAGGCATATCCGGATATGCAATATCCGGATATCTCACTGTCTATATCCGGATATCAATATCCGGATATCCAGATCCCCATATCCGGATACCACTATCTGGATACTCGTATCCGTATATCAATATCCGGATATTCACAACCAAATATCCGGATATTTCGCGACAGAACCCAGATTCTGCATTTTGCGAAATATCAAACCAAAGGTCCAACTTTTACCGATTAAAGACACTTAAACATGCATTTCTAAGTGTGTTAAGCATTACCCAACGTTATGTTATCATCTTTTAACCATTACATGCCTCAAGGTTCATTTTTAAGCATAAAAACTCAAGATCAAGGGTTGAACCACTCACCCAAGCTTCAAACAGAAAAGAGGGATGCTCTTGGAGCTCACAAACAGCTCCTCCAATTCTGACCTCACCAAGAAAACGAAAATGCCACAAAGCTTGGCCCTTTCTTCACCAAAGAAGCTACTAGGAGCTTCTACAACAAGAACAAGGCTTCGACCACTCAAGATAAAGAAACTCAGCCCACTCTTCAACCAACAGTGGCTGGAAACGCAGAGAAAGATCAACTCCCACCCTCACAAGGTTGCTCTCAAGTGTTTACCAAGGGAAAGGAGAGTAAAGTCAAGCAAAAGATATCACTTTGGCTCAAAGAAGGATGAAGGAGAGGTGGTGGCTGATGAAGGCAGCAGCTCCAGCAACAAGGGTCACGTAGGATGGCACAAATGACCTAGGATCATGTGTCTTATAGCTATTTATAGTCACTTACGTTTTAATCATACAGTATTAACTTTAATTGCTACGCTTAGCATTTTAATCCCAAACTCAGGATTCTTAACCTACTCAATTTTACAAGAATTATAATAATTTTCTTATAATTTTCGGAGTACCTTTCCGGTACGCGCTTTTCCATAGCCAGTATCAGTTCTGGCATCAGTTCTCATTATTTTGACTTGAAACTCGTTTTACAAGTCCTACATATTATTCCCATAATATATAATCACTTTTCATAATTTTCTGAGATACTTTTTCGGTACGCATTTATACCGACTAGTAGAACCGGTATCTGCGCTTTTCTTCCGAAAAGCGACTTTCAGCATTATTACTCACTTAAAATAATTATTAGGGTTAATTATGGAATTATTTCATTAAAACACATAATTAACTGATTAATTACCTTAATTAACGGTGCGGGTTCTTACACTGAACATGTGACAATGGAGATGGATGGAGTTTCTGAAGGACTACGACTTTGAGTTGAAGTACCATCCTGCCAACGCCAATGTGGTAGCTGATGCTCTGAGCCGGAAATCCGTGAGTCTATCCAGTTTGACGATGGGTGACTTCGATATCATAGAGAAGTTTCGAGATCTAAAGGTGACTTCCTTGTTTGGGGGTGCACTTCTCGAGATGGAGACTGTGAGAGTCAAGAATGAGCTAATTGAGAAAATCCAAGATGCGCAAGTGCAGAGAGAGTGCCTTGACTACGTGAAGAACCAAGACGGTGTGTCTTGGAATGAGGATGGACTTTTGTTGTTTCAAAAGCGGATCGTGATTCCTCGAGGTCCGTTGACCGAAGAGGTGATGGCAGAGGCCCATAAGGACTAGTTTACTGTCCACCCTGGTGCGACAAAGATGTATCAAGACTTGAAGAGAAATTTCTGGTGGCCAGGAATGAAGAAAGACATTGTTGTTTTTGTGTCTAAGTGTTTAATTTGCCAGAAGGTGAAGATTAAACACCAGAAGCCGTCTGGTAAGCTTCAACCTCTTGAGATTCCAAAATGAAAATGGGAGAGCATTTCCATGGACTTCGTGGTGGGTTTGTCGAAGACTCGGGTTGGATGTGACTCTATATGGGTCATTGTGGAAAAATTGACAAAGTCTGCCCACTTTCTTCCGGTAAAGGTGAGCTTCACTACAGAGCAGTTGGCCAAACTGTATGTTCGCGAGATTGTGAGGCTTAACGGGGTGCCCGAGAGTATCATCAGTGATAGGGACCCAAAGTTCACATCTCGGTTCTGGGAGGCGTTGCAGGAAGCTTTTGGGACTCAGTTGAGACTGATTACATCCTATCACCCTCAGACTGATGGACAGACTGAGTGAACCATCCAGACCTAGGAGGACATGTTGAGGGCTTGCACGTTGGAGCAGGGTTCAGCATGGGATAGGTACCTGTCATTGGTTGAGTTTTCTTATAACAACAGTTTCCATGCTAGCTTGTGCATGGCACCCTACGAGGCGTTATATGGTAGGAGGTGTGTACTCCTACCTGCTGGTCTGAGGTTGGGGATCGTGAGTTGTTTGGCTTGGACTTTGTCCAAGATACCACCCTGCAGATCCAGATGATCAAGGAAAAGCTGAAGCAGACACAGAATCGCCAGAAGAGTTACTACGATGTCAAGCATCGTCCATTGGAATTCAGTGAGGGTGAGCACGTGTTTGTGAGACTTTCACCCGTCACCGGTGTTTGTCGGGCACTCAGAGTAAGGAAGCTGAGCCCGCGATTTATTGGGCCATACCAGATACTTGGTAGAGTAGGACCTGTTGCCTACCGGCTTGCCTTGCCTCCGAACTTGGCCAACATCCACGACGTGTTTCACGTGTCTCAGCTTCGCAAGTATGTAGCGGATCCTACGCACGTGGTGCAACCGGATGATGTGGAGGTTCGGAAGAACCTAAAGACTCCCGTCGGACCACTCAAGATTCTCGATTGTGGCGAGAAGCAGCTAAGGAGCAAGATCATTCTGATGGTCAAAGTGCAATGGACAGGAAGAACTCCTGAGGAGTGTACCTGGGAGTGAGAGGACGAGCTTCTCATGTACTATCCCGATTTCCAAGAAAGGTATATTCTGATTTTGAGGACAAAATCCTAAAAATGTGGGGTGAATGTAAGAACCTGCACCGTTAATTAAAGAATTTAATTAATTATTTATGAGTTTAATGAGATAATTCCATAATTGACTCTAATAATTATGAGAATGCTTAATTAATTATAGAAAGTAATCAATAATGCTGAAAGTCGCTTTTCTGATGAAAAATGCAGATACCGGTTCTGCTCACGGTATAAGTGCGTACCGATGAAGTATCCCGAAAAATTATAATAAGTGCATGAATATTCTTAAAATAATATATAGGACTATGATTTCTAGTTTCAAGTTAAAATAATGAGAACTGGTGCCAGAATTGATACTGGCTATATAAAAATGCGTACCGAAAAGGTGCTGCGAAAAATAATATAAAAATATGATAAATCCTAAAAAAATGGCTAGGTTCAGGATCTAAAGTTTGAGATTAAAATGCTAAGCGTAACTATATTGGTTAATACTGTGTGATTAATCATTAATCGCCTATATATATACTAAGGGCACATAACCCTAGGCTGATACTCAGCCTCCATACGTGACCCTTGTGCCTCCCATTTCTGACTTGGTGTCTCCTCCTCTTGCCACCACCATTTTCTCTTTGGAAAGACACTATATGATCACCTTTCCTCTTGGTTCTTCCTTGTAAACACCTTGTGGCTTGTGTTGGGTGAGTGAGAGGTATATTTTCTGAGTTGTAGTCTCTGTTTGGTGAGGTCCTTGGGGCTGTCTTCTTGTTGGAGGGTGAGAGAGCCATTCCCTTGGTTGTGGAAGCTTCAAGAGGTGACCTTTGTGAAGAAAGGGCCAACCTTGCTACACATTTTCGTATACCTTGTTGTCAGCACCTTGGAGCTGACTTGAGAGCTCCAAGAGCATCATTCCTTGCTGTTTTAAGCTTTGGGTAAGTTGTTGAACCTTTGATCATGAGTTTTAACGGGTAAAAGTTGAGTCTTGGCATGTTTTATAAGATAAACAAGTAACCAACATGATAATTGGCCTAGAGGGGTTTAAAGATGCATGCTTTAGCGTTTAGAAGTGTTAAAAATGTAACCTTGTAAGTGATATCTCGCGAAATGCAAAAACTGCATTCTGTTGCGAAATATCCGGATATGTCCTCGACAAATATCCGGATATTCTGGGAATTTCGAGACAATGTCTGTACTATTCGTACAGAACTGTGTTTGAGGGTTTGTGGACCCTAGATTGGTTAAGTTAAACTTTTGTAATAATTATTGTAAGTCAAAATCAAAGTGATTAAGGGCTTATGGCTTTGTGAGAAGCCTAAAGACATGAAACGTGAAGGAAAGACATTGTCTTATGTTGTATGCCTGTAGAGTGTGATTATTTATATGATTGCTGGTCTTAAACAGATTGTGATTCTGCTGTTTGTGGACCTTGAGCTTGATTGGACTCTTGTTGGATAGTTAGCTTAAGAGGTAAGCTTTCGTGTCCTCGGTTTAGCCATTGTTGGTTCCACCATGTCCCATGGGGGGATGGTTATATGCATAATGTGTTTTCATGCTTTGATATTTGAAATGTTATTGAGTTGTTAAGTGCAAATATCTATGATATGTATGTGGTGTTCGCCTAGAAGGGATATAATCATGTGGGCAGGTACGGCATGGGCGCGTACTGTGTGGGTAATAGACGTATTCCTGCATTTCTCTGGCTAGTAGATTATTTATAACACACATGACATGATTATCTGCTACATTGCACTGATTTTTGGAACTTATACTTTTATCTATTTTTAAAACTTATATTGCACATATAAGTGAGCTTGGGGTGGAAGATCCTTGAAGATCCCTTGTCTTACTGAGATTTCTGTTTAAAGATCTCACACCACGTTTAGGGCGCTTATTTCAGGTTCAGGTAACCTAGGGGTTGAGACCTCTAGCGGCAGGAGGCCGGAGCTTAGTTGATGATTATACGCTGTATGATGGCATGACTGGATTGGTTGCTGTTTATGTTTACTGTACTTTTGTTGATTATTGAGTTGAGACTGTTGTTGGGCTTTGTGCCTTATTTGATGAGCATGGGGATTGTCCATGCCACTTTGATCTCTGTTATATTTAAGTTTGTCTGAGTTGTGTAAACTATCAGGATGTTGTCCGGTCTACGTGTTGTAGTTCCGTGACTAGAGACACATTTATGTTATTTATTTTATGAGGTATTTCAGTTAGATGTTTTATTGCAATTTACATACAAGCGATGTTTTGGAAAATGATTAAGTAATCAAGTTGGTAATGGATAATGACGTCATAATTGAAAAGAAAAAGATATTCCACATATTTAATTAAGCGTAGCTTAATACGATGATATGATAACAAACCATGTATACACAGGGTGTTACACTCACCACTACCACCGTCGCCACCACCATTACCACCGCCATCGCTGCAACCACTGCTGTCACTGCCACCTCCATCGCCGTACCGCTGCCACCACCACCACAACCACACCATATACAAAGGAAAGTGAAGATCCGAAATTTTTTTATATTTAATAGGAATTATTTTTTATTATATTATTTGTTGTGTTATCTAACGCAATTGTCATTCTCGGAAAAAAAGTGGAACATGTTATCCAACACATTTTTTTCTCTGAAACTATTCCAAGGAACATAAATAGAAAAGAAGTGTTTCTTTTCAGAAATAGTGCTAGGGAATAGAATGGTTGTCATGCACACCCTTAGCGTTTCACAAAACCCTAACCCTAATCCCAAAACACAAGTCTCAACCCTAACCCTAATCCCAAAACACAAGTCCTAACCCTAACCCTAATGTGTAACACTAATCCTAAATCCAGAACACAAGTCCTTTCCCTAACCTTAATTCAAAATCTAACCCTAACCTTAACCCTAATTCCTTATCCATAAACCCTAACCATAACCATAAACCAAAACACGAGTCCTGACCTTAAACATAACCCTACGACACAATCCCTAGCCCTAAGTCACAACCCTTAGGCACAAACCCTACATGTAAGACTTAAATACCTGCTGCAAATATTAACTTTAGGCAAATTATTCCTTGAAGTTTTGATTATTGTAATTTATCTACCTAAACTTTAAATATTTAACAATTCACAACTTTTTCCAATTATTTTGTTTATATGATTAATGTCAAACACGTTAGTATGTTTATCTCTTTTATAGCCATATACTTCCTAATATTAAGAGGCAAAGATGCATTAAACTTAATTTTAAATAAAAAAATATAAATTACTATTTAAAGTTCAATTGGGTAAATTATAAAAGCTAAAAACTTGAAGGAGTAATTTACTAAAAGTTTAAAAATAAAATGAGTAATTTATAATTTAGCTAAAGTCTTTAACATGTAAAAAATATTTTAAAGTTTTTCTCATTTATTATCTTTTTTCCCTTTAAATCATGTTATTCTATGACTTGGCATGATTGAGCAAGTGATTTTATCTAGATTTATTTTAATTGACTTGCCCAACGAGCTTTTAAAATCAGTTGATGCCCTTGCCGTGCTAACAGTTTGTAACGGCAGAATTTTGGTTCCAATTTTCAAAACAAAGATGTACAGAATTGCACAAATAAGAGAGAGATTCGTATTTCAAAAGGGTACAGGATCAAAAATAAAAAAATTATACCATATTTTTTCCTGCCCTTTTCTACACTTGTTCCACACGAATTTTGACTAACCTAGCTTGTTATTTGTTGAACCTTTCAAATAAGAGCAATTGTGCTGACATTGTATTGCCCTTCTTCTTTTTTTACCAAAAAGTGGTAGCTCAATTGGCACAAAGAAGCTGAATAGGTGAGAGTAAGAGTATGTGTTTGATTCTCTCCAATATCACATTTGGGAGGTGTTTAAAGCCTTAATCATGAATCCATCCCAAATCGTACTAGTCGCTGTTAGAAGTATTTTTCAAAAGAAAGAGTTATCGTTCTCTGGGAACGGGAAATTCGGTTTCTATCAGTTATTCTTTTTCAATGAAAATTGGATTTTCTGAATTGTAAACTATATTAAGAATAGCAAGAACACGTTTATAAGAGTAAAAATGAATATTAAAAATTCCAGAATCCTGACTTCAATGACTTTTCCCTGAAAATCGCATGTCTGCGTTTTAACTGCTGTAGCACCTAAAATTGATGGAATCTGACTTTTTGTAGAACCACACTAAACTTTCCCAAATTTAGTTTGTGAAATGATTCACATTAATCCCTTAATTTTGAATCATTTTACTGATGACTTGAAATCAGATTCTTTCCTAGATTATTCCTAATCTAGAAAACTTGAATTAATGAAATCATGAACTTGAATTTCCCAAGTTCATGCAAGAATCTTTAAGTCCATTCCCATGGAACTTAAACCAAAAAAAATTCACTACTCAAACATCAAGAACATGCACAACAGTTCAGATTATTAATGGGTACTTATCATCTCCATCAGAATTCCAGAAAAAAGATTTAGCAATGCATGTTGAAAATTAAAACTAAAATAAAATTTGAATTAAAAGTAAACATGATCTTTATTCTCAAAGGAAAGAAATAGTAAAAGTAGAAGTAACAGACCGAGAAGGTTCTTCATGAATTCAAAATGTAATACTATGAAAAGCTTAAAAACAGAGAAATAAAACTATGAACTGCACTGAAAGTTGATCTTCTTGAATCCCTTCAAGAGTGGTGTTCTTCCTTGTGCATTCGTCTCCAAGAAAACTAAGAAAATTAAGCGCTCAAAATGAAAATCTGATTACAATGAAAAACTAAAACTTAGTTCTCTTAAAACTAAAAAACTCTCCCTAAAATATGCGTTCCCCCTCTTTATTAAAAGAGACTTCTGACTTTTCTTCAAAGCTTCTACAGATGCTGTCCCTTAGATCCAAGGAGTATCTCTCAAACTTGATGAAACTAACATTCATTTTGGAAAAAAAAACCAATCTACTGTTTTCATTTCTCTTCCAAGTATTTATACAAGTGCTGTTTTACATCAGAAAAAAGTAAGATAAAAGCGCGGGAAAGTCTAACAAGAACCTAATTCTGTTTTGCCAGTCCACGTGGCATAATCTTAACAGCATTAGCAACACTAGTTTGATTACTATCAGATGTGGGACTTCTTTGTTCCAAGAGTATCCAACGGATGCTATTTTTCCATCTCATCTCATCTTCCTTCTTTTCTTGCCAAGTGTCCTTTTCTGTGGTAAAAAGGTGAAAAATATTAGTGAAAAGTTAAAATTCCTTTTTCTACCTTTTTTTTTACCACTTGGGCTTACTTCATTAATTTCAGCCCACTTTTACCTGCACTTAGACAAAATCAGCCCAAAAACTATAGAAAAATTACAACTAAATTAAGTAAAAATTAAGACTAACCGTCGCGAAACGATGAACCAATTGAAATATTTAAAAAGAAAAGTATCGCCTTTTTTTTTTTTTTTCCTTTTGAAGAGAATCAATGGCTGTTTTATTATTTGTATGTAAGTTTTTGTGTAATTTATTTTTTCTTTCAAATAAGAGGAATGGATGTGACACAAACAAATTATTTATACAGATTTCACGCATTAGTCCCTGATTTGCAGTGTTTATGGAATTAAACTTCTATTCCGTGAATGGAAAATACGCACTTATTATTTTCATTTATCTTTATCTATAGTTACAAAAAAAGTATTTAAATTTACTCAAATCAAACTGATCAATTATTGATATATTCTTATTTTATATGAAATAATTATATAAGCATTATATCACAAAATCAATTTATATCTAAAATAATGGTGGGTTAATTATCAATTAATTTATTTTATACAATTTATTTGATCAAGTCTCTCTCCAACTATTAAAGGCCAAAGTTGCACATGTATTTTGATTGTGTCATGATATAGCTATTCGAATTCATTGCTCGCTCTCGGATAACCTTTCCAAATCACAACACAAGCAGATAGTTCATTTAACAAAAACAAAACAAAAGAAGTATCGGTTGATTTTTTTTTAAATCCATTTTTGGGCTTGAGCCCAATCCATGTGACCCGAGAATTGTATCGACTACTCGAACTGCATGTAGTTTTAAAAAAGCCGGTTGTTTATTTTGAAACCTAGCCCCCTTCCTTCTTTCCCTGTTTCACAGAGGCGCTGCTTTCAGTGGGTGAGTTGCAGTCTCAATGGAATTTTGAAACCTAGCTCTCTTCTTTTTATATTAGAATTGGTGAATACTGTATATATGAAACAACTCTGATTTATTCACTTATGGATTTATATCAATGGAATTTCTGATGATCAATTTTTGTACTCTATAATAATGATTGATTCTCTTATCGTAGTCTCACATATTGTATTGAAGCGCAGTTGCCCAAACATAGCACGTGTAGGCATGTAAGTGCAAACTTGTCATTCGTTTATCTGTCTTTAATCTTAAACACACAATGAATCATAACCAATATAATAAATAATTTGGTAATGCGTGGGGAATATGTGTGAAGGTCGAGGATATGTGTGAAGAATCTCCCAAAATATGTGAGGGAGGATCGACTACGGGAGTTCTTTTCTCAGAAGGGAGAAATCACTGACGTCAAACTTATACGTACCAAGTACTCTTTCTTTCCTGAAAACATAATATCCCTAATCTCACTCTTCCTCGACATTCATATAAATAAATTATAACTGTTTTATTTTATGTTGATTTGCTTGTTACCTCAGAGACGGTAAGAGTCGCCAATTTGCTTTTATTGGATTTCGTAGAGAGCATGAAGCTCAGGAAGCTATTGGATATTTCAAATCGTCTTACATTGACACATGTAAAATAACTTGTGAGGTCTGTTAACTTATACAACTCTTTTTCTTTTCTTCTGTTATGTTACTCTATTTTCAATCATATTTGAAATTTCTATTACTGAAACTGAAAGCCACACAACTTGCTTTACTAAATTCTCATCGACCAAGCAGGTGGCTCAAAAACTTGGTGATGCAAATCTTCCTCAGCCATGGAGTCGATATTCAACCCAGAAAGACAATAAAGTGACCACCCCATCTTATGTGAACAAACATAAGATGCCAAGGATAATAAAGACAATAAGGAGTCGATATGTGAAGAAACATGTTGGAGCTAAAGGACAAGGAGAAAATTCCAAGGAAGTTGTTGATATTGATGACCCACAACTTCAAGATTTTCTTCAGGTCATGGAGCCTCGGGCTAAGTCTAAACTGTGGGCAAATGATACATCAGTTGTATCCACTGTTGGCAACCATCAATCAATGTCAAATAAGGATAACATGGGTACATCTGCTGCGATCCACCGCATCTTACTTCAAAGTGGGTCATTAGAAGATGGCTTTACAAATAATCCTGAACCCAACAAGTCACGGGATCTTGAACATGATGAAGTCATTTCTGATATGGATTATTTGAAGAGTAGAGTGACAGAGAAGTGGTCTGATTCTGGAAGCAGTGATGATGAAGATGATAATGACAACAATGATTCGGTATGCATTGATGATCACGGCAAAAACAATCATAGTCATGTTAAGGAAGATGAAGAAAATTATGATAATAAATCTTCCAAAAGAACCCGAAGAAATGATGCTCAAGAGTTAGACCTAGAGGGCCAAGAAGATACTTCTGGAGAGGATGTTGACCATGAAAAGGCTCAAGTGAATGCAACTGAGCAAGGGGGCCAAGTTTCAAATTCAGAAGATGAGAAAGGATTTTTTGAGTCCTGGCGACTGTTTGTCCATAATCTGCCATATACGACCACGTACGTACATACTTACATACATACATATATATATATATGTATATATCTTCTCTCTTTTGTGTGATATTATTACGCAAACTTTTCTAATTAAATTGTTTTTCAATGAAAGAATGTCTTTAGCGAGGTGAATTATCTATCAGTGCTCTTATGGTTTCCTTTGACCTTAATATTGTTTATTTTCATAGTCAGTTTTAATTATTATATTGTTATTTTGTTACAGTGAGGAGGAACTGGAAGAGCATTTCAGTCAGTGTGGTAGTGTATCACAGGTTCATCTAGTTGTTGATAAAGATACTAAACAATCCAAAGGAATAGCATATATTCTTTTTTCACTTCCAGAATTTGCAACTAGGTAACAATTTGGTGGCTAAAATTTGTGTTTTACCTTTATTTGTGTCAACTTTTGTGGTGTTGCAAGTCTTGTTCTTTTACTTTATGGTTGAGCTGTTTAAGTTTAGGGTATGCTTTTACAGCATCATGTCATTTCATTCTATAAAGAATCTCCGAGTTGCAGATGTAGGCATAATCTTTGGACCATTTTACTTTCTAGACTTCCCCACAACCACTTCCATATGGGGTTGGTTCTTTGGTGGTTTTGGGTCTGTCGTCTTAATTCTTTTTATTAGCTTTAGAGGCTTTGGTAGAACTGAGGAGGGAAAGGGTTCATGGTGATGTGTCATCTATGCTTCTTTTTTCTTGATTTGACCTTAGTGAAATGTTATGTCGATAAGGCCCAGCCCCTAAAGGTTTACAAGAAGGATAAAAATAAGAGGTTGTGACTCTTAAAAGCTGATTCAGCTCAGCCACGTCAGCAATTGGAGAATTCTCAAATTAACCTCTAACAGAATGAAGAGCAGGTCATGTGGATGCAATTAGTTAAATTGGGGAGTGGTGCGGAAAGGTCTATCAGGAATTTGGACGTGGAATTGGATCTGGGAGAGAGTAGAGCCTCTCCTAATTGCTCTACACTTTAATAATTTCATTTTCCGATTTGTTTCATTTTGTAGTAACTTGATAATTTCCTTTTCGCTGCAATTGTCTCTGTTCACTGTCATTTGGGTTGTAATGTTCTTTGAAACTCCATGAATATATTGAAATTTCTTGTTCTCTGTTATTAGTTTTGTATTTGTGCTATAAGACACTATCAATTTGGTATTAGGGCTCCTAGATCGGAGCTCTGTGGAATGGTGGCCACGCGAAGTATGGATAATTGTATTGAAGCGGTGGAGGAAGGGCTGCGTCAAAGCAATGCTAGACAAGAGGAAGTAATCAGGAGGTTCTACATATGAAGTTGGTCAAGCGGAGATGATCTGGCGTCTTGATGCCATGGCTTAGACGATGTAGAAATAGGTGAACGTGGTAGGTCGCGAAATAGAGGAAGTGGGAACAAAAGTCGTGATTTTGAATATTCTGATCAGGGGAACCCACACAGGTGAAACCCACCACTTCCACCTCAACGCAGATTAGATATTCCAATGTTTGCTGGCGGGGATGCATTTGGGTGGCTGGGTAAGGTGGAAAGATATTTTGTGGTGTACGGCATTGCTGAAGAAGAAAAGTTAGTTGCTGTGCTAATTGTCTAGAAGATGACCTGCTGCACTGGTACCAATGGTGGGAGGTCAATAATCCAAACTCCACCTGGTCTAAATTTTGCCGAGAGTTGCTTAGCAGGTTTCAACCAGAAGCCACAGACAATCCCTTCCGAGCTTTGTATACATTATACACTGAAGCAAGTGGGAACATTAGCCGAATTTGGAAGCAAATTTGTGAAGGTAATTGGAGCTTTGCGATTTGAAGATGTAGAGCTTCTAAAGGGAGCATGGTTGAATGAGGTCAAGCCTAGTATCAGGGAAGAATTACTCATGATCCCAACAATTAGTTTGTCAAAGATGATGAAATATTCTTTGAAAATTGAGAAAAGGAACCTAGCATGGATGGAGGAGGGTTTTGGGGCTTGGGGCGTGGATCTTCTCATGGGCCAACTAAAGGGACTCAAGCCCAACGAACCAACACTAATTCTGGTGAAAACAAAACAGTGGACCATTACAATGAAGGTCATTTTAACCCTATTCGAACGGGTTCTCTTAACCCATCACCTGTTTCACAAAACTCCTAAAATATGGGTTAATCTAATACACGAAACACCAGCGAAATCCCTAGAATAGCAACGAAAAGAGGGACAACTCAGACCATGAATTTGGGGGCGAGTGTTGAACAAGCTCGCGAAAGTCAGGCTAGTAATGGTAGATGCCTCACACAAGCAGAGCTGCGAGATCGACAAAGGCGTGGATTGTGATTCAAGTGTGATGAACACTGGAGCCCAAACCATAGGTGTACTGTGCGCTAGCTGCATCTGTTGGTGGTGGATGAAGATGATGACGGAGTGACGGAACCATGCAGAAACGAACGTTGTTGACGAAAATCAGCGTGAAACAGAAGGAAACTCGGAGATGGCTTTGCGAGATGGAGTGACGGAACCATGCAGAAACGAACGCTGTTGACGAAAATCAGCGTGAAACAGAAGGAAACTCGGAGATGGCTTTGCAACTCTGTATGCAAAGCCGGTTAGGGCTCACTTCAAGCCAAACACCCAAGGTGGGGAGAAATTTGTGGTCAGAAAGTTATCATAATGATAGATTGTGGGGCTTTAAATACTTTTGTGAAAAAAAAAATTGTCGAGGAATTGGGGCTGACAGTGACTGATACCCTTGCATACAAGTCGAGGTCGGTGATGGACAAAAGATTAGCTGTTAGGGAGTGTGCAAGGGGGTCGAAATCAGCATACAAGGAACGCAGATCAAACAGGGTCTCTACCTATTCGAGTTGGGGGGTGTAGACATAGTGCTGGGGGCTGGAATGGTTGACTCTGTTAGGAGAAATTAGAGCAGATTTCAAATAAATGATTCTTGGGTTTGGAGTTAAGGGACGCTATCGGGTTTGGAGTTAAGGGGGTGAGAAGCTGTAATAAAAGGAGATCCATCTCTTTTCAGGTCTGTTGTATCATTACAGTCAATTGTTAAGGTGTTGAATGACGAGGGACAAGGATTTTATTTGAAGACAGAAGAGAGCAACTAGGGGGGGTTAGTAGCTGACTGGGACGAGCTAGAGCAGTTATTGGAAGAGTTTGAGGACTTATTTAAGGAGCCAAGGAGGTAACCTACAAAGAGAGCACAGTATCATGCCATCAATCTTAAGCCAGGAAGTCAGGTGCCAAACATTCGTCCATACAGGTATCCTCACTATCAGAAGGCAGAAATTGAAGGGTTAGTAGCTGAGCTTCTTAGTAATGGCATGATTAGACATAGCACTTGTCCATATTCAAGTCCCATTATACTTGTTAAAAATAGGATAGTCATTGGAGGGTGTGCGTAGATTATAGGGCTCTGAACAAAATGATTATTCCAGATAAATTCCCCATGCCAATAATAGATGAGTTAATGGATGAGTTGGGAGGTTCAAGGGTGTATTCGAAGCTGGAGTTAAAATCTGGGTATCACCAAATTTGGATGAGGAGGAGGACATTCATAAAACTGATTTCACGACACACGAAGGGCATTATGAGTACTTGGTAATGCCCTTCGGTTTAACCAATGCCCCGTCCTCTTTTCAGGCCCTTGTGAATGAGGTCCCTAGGCCATTCTTGAGGAAGTTTGCTCTTTTTTTTTGGATGATATATTAATATATAGTAGCAGCTGTGAAGAACACTTGGAGCACTTGAGAGTTGTCTTTCAAAGTTTAAGACAGAACCAATTGGTAGCTAACACAAAAAAATTTAGTTTTGGAATAGACAAGGTGGAGTATTTGCGACACATAATTTCAATGGAAAGAGTATGGTGCTGACCCAGAAAAAATCAAAGCCATGATTGACTGGCAAGTTCCAAAAGACATAAAGGGGTTAAGAGGTTTTCTTGGTTTAACCGGGTATTATCGAAAGTTTTTTAAAGATTATGGGAAGTTAGCTAAACCATTCATTGATCTCCTTAAAAAGGATGGATTTAAGTGGAATTTGGAGGCTGAGCAAGCTTTTAATTTGCCGAAACAACATATGAGTACAGTCCCAGTTTTAGCCTTACCGGATATCACAAAAACCTTCGCAGTGTTAACTAATGCTTTAGGCAAAGGGGTTGGGGAATTTTTGATGCAGGACAATCGACTCGTGGCTTAAATTAGCCAAGGTTTTTCCCCTAGAGCGCAAAACAAATCTATATATGAAAAAGAATTGATGGCTATTATGTTTGTGGTGCAAAAATGGAGGCATTATCTAATGGGATGTCATTTCATTGTGAAAATAGATCAAAAGAGCTTAAAATTCTTAACTGAGCAACGTGTGTTGGGGGAAGATAAACAAAAATGGATTTCGAAATTATTAGGGTTTGATTTTTAAATTCATTATCAACCAGGAAAGGAGAACCAAAGTTTGCTGATGCATTATCCCATCAAATGCAGTTTGTTGCCATCTCATGAGTTCAATTACTGGATTTAATTGAATTAGAGAGGGAGGTGCAGCAGGATAGCAAACTGAAAACCATAATTCAAGTTCGGATTGTTAGTCTTGATGCACACGATGGATTTGAGGTGAAAGAGGGGAGACTTTTTTACAGGGGTAGATTGGTGTTGCGTAAGGGATCCGGGTTTATTCCACTCCTTCTCAAGGATTATCATGATTCTTGCTTAGGGGGACATTCTGGCTATCTACGCACACACAAAAGGTTGGCTGGTTTGGTTTATTGGGAAGGAATGAAGTGCCATATTAAATGGTATGTGGCTTCATGTGAAGTGTGCCAATAATGCAAAACTCAGAACCTAAGCCCGGTGGGATTATTATAGCCCTTGCCCATTCCTAATAGCATGTTGTCTGACATTTCAATAGATTTTGTGGGTGGACTTCCGAAGGCAATCTGAAATTTCAATGGATTTTGTGGGTGGACTTCCGAAGGCAATGTGAGTAGATACTATATTTGCGGTAGTGGATTGCCTCACAAAGTATGCCCATTTTTTCTCAATTAAGCACCCATACACAACTAAGGAAATTGCTGTCTTGTTCATTAGTGACGTGGTGAAACTTCATGGTTTTCCTCTAACCATTGTTTCAGATAGAGATAGGGTTTTCCGAAGTTCTTTTTTGGGCTGAATTATTCAAGAGTGTGGGAACAAAACTCAACCATAGTACAACTTATCACCCCCCAATCAAATAGGCAAACAAAAGTAGTAAATAGATGTTTGGAGGCATACCTAAGATGTTTATGTAGCTAAAAGCCTAGGCAGTGGCCTAAATGGGTCCATTGGGCTGAATTTTGGTATAACACAACTTACAAAGACTCTATGGCAATGAAACCTTTCAAGACACTATATGGGAGGGATCCCCTAACCCTACTTTGTTGTGGAAGTTTTGTTCGTTTGGTTGATGCGGTGTCCCAATCTTTAGCTGAACGTTCTGCACGACTTGCAGCAAAACCTGTTGCAGGCTTAAGAACGTATGAAATGCTAATCAGCATAGAAGAGAGGTAAATTTCAATGGAGGAGACTTAGTATACCTGAAGTTGCAACCTTATCGTCTAAAATCCATTGCTAGGAGGTTAGATGAGAAATTGCGTCCGAGGAATTATGGTCCGTACCCAATTTTGGAATGTATTGGTGCAACAGCTTATACAATTCAACTACCATAGGGTTGCAAGGTGCACCCAGTTTTTATGTGTCACTCCTATAAAAAGCTATCACCACAGTGCCTCATGCCCAGCCTTTACCTCTGATTCTAAATGAGGAGTGGGAACTGCAGGTGGAACCCAAATCTGTACTGCAATGGAGGTATTTTGATAAAGGTGTTCAGCTCCCTTATGTTGAAAACAATCGCGAAGATTTTGAGGTCATCAATCTTCAAGTTCCACCTTGAGGACAAGGTGTTTAAAATAGGAGGGAGTATTGATAAGGCCCAGCCCCTAAAGGTTTACAAGAAAGATAAAAATAGAGGGTGTGACTCTCAAAAGCTGGTTCAGCTCAGCCACGTCAGCAATTGGAGAATTCCCAAATTAACCTCTAAAAGAATAAAGAGCAGGTCACGTGGATGCAATTAGTTAAATTGGGGAGAGTGGTGCTGAAAGGTCTATCGGGAATTTGGACCTGGGAGAGAATAGAGCCTCTCCTAATTACTCTACAACTTTATCCTTTCATTTTTCGATTTGTTTCATTTTGTAGTCACCTGTTAATTTCCTTTTCTCTGTAATTGTATCTGTTCACTGTCATTTGGGTTGTAATGTTCTTTGAAACTCCATGAATATATAGAAATTTCCTGTTCTCTATTATTAGTTTTGTATTTGTGCTGTAATACTCTATCATATGTATTCAAGGATTCTTCACAGCCCTTAGTCCTTAGGGTAGGAGCTTGGACAGTTTTATTTTTACGACCACCTTTTAGCGTTCACTCCGTTGTCTATTTAAGTGTGTCTTAGCAGTTATGCAAATGATTGGGCTCCACCTTTGTCTTTTCTGTGTTTCTGCTAAGAGGACATCTAGTCCAAGTATGTTTGTTTGTGTTATTGTTTCCTTTACATAATACTTGTTTTAATAAAAAAAATACCATATTTTGTATTTTAGTGCTCGAAATCCTGAAATCTGGATTTTGCAATTAGGTTTTGACATGAAATAATAGTTAATACCGGGTTAGTTTGAGTTGTTCAGAAGTTCTAAAAGATTCTAGTAAACTCTTGGAATTTTGATCGAGAGGTTTTTTGCAATGAATAAAAAGTTGGTTGGAAATATATGATCCCCATCCCCTCCCAACTGAATTGTATCTTCAGCATCAATAGAATTCAGAAAGCTGCTACATTTTAGTGTTGTTTGCTTCATGTTTATGCACTCATGCCACTTCTAACACTAATACTGTTTCAATTTAGTTTAGCTGGTACTTGTCATCAGCTGACAAAGTGTTAGTAAAATTGTTTAGCTGATAATTTACATGACAGTGTGATCATTGCTTATCAGGGCACTAGAATTAGACAATTCAATCTTTCAAGGAAGATGGTTGCATGTTAAGCCAGCCAAACAAAGACCTTCAAACTATGATGGGTATGTAAAATATTGCATTACGAACAGTTTTGAGATTGTGATGTCATTCATTTTATGTTATCATGACAGTTTATGGTTTGCCTGCTGTAGGAACAATGTTTCAAAGGACCAAAGCACTAAAACTCTCAAACAGCGGAGAGAGGAAGAGAGGAAGTTGGCTGAAGATAGTGGAGATACCAAAGCATGGAATAGTTTGCTCATGCGCCCTGATACAGTATGTTTGTTGAAACTCAACAAATTGCAATCGATGTAAAAAACAGTACATTAAAATTCTGAATTATCCTTATCGTTATCTTTATTTTTTTTAACAAAAATCACAACTTGTTCTGGTTAGTTTTCAGTTTTTCACCATTCTTATGCTGTCCTTTATGTGTTTTGCTGCTTTAGTTCATAAACAAATTTTCACTTGTTCCTCCCGGAACAAGTTAGTCTTTGTTGTAGTTGTTGTGTGTGTTGGGTTGGGTTGGGTTGGGTTGGGGGGGGGGGGGGGTTCGTTGGCGAGCTTTTTAGGTTTTTCCTTGTTTGTGCAATTTTCCCAATTCACTGGTTGGAGAGGACTGCTCTCATTTTTAGGATTGCCTCCAAATAAAGGAATCATAATTTGACTAATAAAGGAAACAAATAATCACATAATCTGACTATTAAAGGAAACAAATATTTACAGATATCTTCCATTTTTACAACATCTTGTTTTCCTGTGATGAAATTAACGTCACTGTGTTGCTGATTTTACTTCCCAAAAATGCTTTTGGGTGATTCTCTCTTTTGGTCTTAGGTTGCTTGTTTCCTTATACATATTTTTAATTATATCATGATGTTAATAGGTTGTGGAAAACATTGCCCGGAAATATGGTGTCAGTAAAAGTGATTTACTTGACGGAGAAGCTGATGATCTTGCTGTATGTATTGCTCTGGGAGAAACTCAAGTGATTTCAGAGACAAAAAAGGCATTTACAAATGCCGGAGTGAATGTGGAGTCTTTGGAGGAACTTGCTAATGGAAAAGTTGACGGCTTAAAAAGAAGTGACCATGTGCTTTTAGTGAAGAACTTGCATTACAGTTCCACAAAAAATGAACTTGCAAAGAAGTTTGGGAAATTCGGTAATTTGGATAAAATAATTCTCCCTCCCACGAAGACATTGGCCCTGGTGTGTTTTTCCTCTCATATTTTATGAAGGTTATTATGGGCCTCTGTTTTTTTTTTTTTTTTGGGATATTTGATAGCTTATTAATCTTATGTATACCCTAGTTTTTTTTTCCTTATTTCTAATACATTTTTCATTTATTTTTGTCTGCATTCAATTTCTAATAATGTTTCTTCCTTCGGGGTATGTTGTTATAAAACAGCCTTGTGTTCTAAAATATCCAAAAGAGAAAACAAATATACAATCTTGTGCATAAAGTTTACACACCTTTTACTTTTTGAATACATCATTATTACTATTACTATTATTGTTTTATTTATATTTTATATTCCAAGTTTTTTGGAGGGCGAGGGCGAGTCTTGGAGTAGTGGTCAGATTGTTATTTGTAATTCAAAAGTCACGGTTTTGAAATTAGGAAATAGTCTCTTTGCAAAAATACTAGGATAAGGCCGCATACAATCTACCCTCACTTCTACCCTTGCAAATTTGGGGCTCCTTTTGCACCGGGGTTTGTTATTCTTTGTTTTATGGACCTTTGGTCCTAGATGTTCTGCTTTGCAGCATGTGCTGTGGATGACGATATTTCACTGTATAATGGGAAATTGAATATACTTAATGGCATTTTTTTGCTTACTTTTCTTGTTAAGTTGAATGGTGAATTTTGCCTTCAGCAGTGAGGTATTTGAAAAGTTTTTGTTCTTAGTATTACTCATTGATTGTATAATGATATTTATGCAAAGCTTTGAATTATTTGGAGATGATATTTCAGGTTGTTTTCCTTGAACCAAAGGAAGCTCAAACAGCTTTTGAACGTTTACGTTACAAGCGTTACAAGTAAGATTGTATTTTTTTTCAGCAGCGTTAAATATTTTATTTTGCTTCTATCTTTCGACGATCAACCCTTTAGGCTACCCTCCATGAATGAATTTGTTGTTTCCTTCTCTCTTTAGTATGCATCTTGATCTTCATGGAAAAAAGAAGAAGAAGAAAGAAATAAAGAGTTTATTGTGCTTGCAATATGTATTAGGCAGGTCTGAAGTGTACTAGCTGCAATGCTGCAACTTCCCCTTTGTGTTATTTGTAAAAGGGGAAATGATAAAATGACAAGAATAGTTTTGTCAAATCTCTCTCTCTCTGACACACACAAAGAGGTGAGTCCCGGAGGTATATAAGAGTATAGACAAAAAGAGATGGAAAATTAACCCAGAATGAAGCCTATAACTTTTTGGCGTTTACTTGTATTACTGTAGTAATTGCACTGAAGCTTGGAATTTGTCGGTTGGAAGGGAAGGGAACGTAACTCTTTGTGATGCTACTTGCACCTACAACCATGGTTTAGATTTTTAACCTTCCCAAAGGGATGAATAATCTTGGTTTAAGCTGTTACCCCCCTCCCCCTCCCCATTCTATATATAAATAAATCTGCTGCCCATGCTAACAATAGATGTTGCAAAGCCTCTTGTTCCTTGATTTAATGAAGGTTATTTATTTGTGCTTGCAATATGTATTAGGCAGGTCTGAAGTGTACTAGCTGCAATGCTGCAACTTCCCCTTTGTGTTATTTGTAAAAGGGGAAATGATAAAATGACAAGAATAGTTTTGTCAAAACTCTCTCTCTCTCTCTCTCTCTCTCTCTCTCTCTCTCTCTCTCTCTGACACACACAAAGAGGGGAGTGCCGGAGGTATATAGAGTATAGACAAAAATATAAAATGGAAAATTAACCCAGAATGAAGCCTATAACTTTTTGGCGTTTACATGTATTATTGGAATTTGTTGGTTGGGAGGGAAGGAAATGTAACTCTTTGTGATGCTACTTGCACCTACAACCATGGTTTAGATTTTTAACCCTCCCAAAGGGATGAATAATCTTGGTGTAAGCTGTTACCCCCCCTCCCCATTCTATATATAAATAAATCTGCTGGCGATGCTAACAATAGGTGCTGCAAAGCCTCTTCTTCCTTGATTTAATGAAGGTTATTTATTTGTTTCATATTCTATTCAACGTAGGGATGCTCCATTATACTTGGAGTGGGCTCCTTCCAATGTTCTTAGCCCAAGTGCAACATCTAAAAATAATGAAATGAATAGTGCAATTGATGCCAAGCGGCTGATATTGGAGCAACACGTTGAAAGAATATCAGATGTGGACAATGATCCAGACAGGGTAGAGGTATGGCCTATTAAATTGTTTTCTTTCATCATTCATTTACTGTAGTTTTGTACAGTCTTGTCTGATCCTCTGTAAAAATTCTTTTGGGAGAATTGATACAAGATTGCAAAAGATAAAAGAAGAATATGGTCAAATGATAAATATAAGCATAGAAATGTATCAGCGGAAGTTCTAGATGCAAGTGACAATAAAACAAGGATATATATGAGATATTAATTTTACATTTTACTACCTTGGAAGTCTTTTACGTTGGCAAATTATCTAATGCTCATAGGATCAAGGCTCCTACTCATTTCTGTTTTGGCTCCTTGAATACTTTCTTTCTATCTATGCCAATAAGTACAGTACCCCAAAATGTAATATCATTTTCTATATTGAATTATTGATTATCAACTTTGAAGGATGGTATTCCCTGTAAGGGGAGGTATGTGCCTTCCTTGTATATGTTCTATGGTGCTACTTGAATACACAGTTGCTGACTCTTTTGTTGGTATGTGTAGTCAATGTCATTGAGCATTTTATATTTAATAAAATAAGGCTGTCATTTTAGTTGCCCCACCTCTTCCCCTTCTACACCTATATACTCTATTAAGCAACCATATAACGGTAAAAGACTCCCTAAATCTTCTTCCCCTTAAGCTATATTTATGAGATGAACTCTTATGATTTTCCGTTGAGGAGTACCCTTCGTAGTGATGCGTTGCATCCGGCCCTGGGTGTACCGATAAATGAGCTAGGGTATTTGGTGACAAGTAGGTCAGGGTCCCAACAAGTGGATGGGCAAGCGTGGTGGGCAAGTACCGCCCAGAGGTTTAGGATACGATTGTAAAGATGGAACATAGGAACCTTAACCGGGTAAATTGAGGGAGTTAATAGATGTTTTTGCGAGAAGGAAAGTGAATATTGTTTGCGTGCAATAAACTAAGTGAGTTGGAGAAAAGGCCAAGGAAGTGGATGTTACCGGTTTCAAGTTGTGGTACACATGTATAAACAAGAGTCAAAATGGTGTTGGAATTATGATCGATAGAAGTTTAAGAGATAATGTTGACATCAAAAGGAAAAGCGACATGATTATTGTGGTCAAGCTTATAGTGGGTGATTTAATTTTGAATATCCTCATTTTGTATGCTCCCCAAGTTGGATTGCAATCAAGTGATAAGAGCCAATTTTGGGAAGATTTGGAGGAGGTTATAAGAGGGATACCACGAGAGGAGAAGATTTTCTTAAAAGGAGATCTAAATGGTCATGTCGGCAAAAACAGTGGAGGTTCTGATAGAATTCATGGAGGTTTTGGCTATGGATGAGAAATGAGACTGGAGAAGATATTTTGAACGTTGCACTAGGCTACAATTTGATAGTAGCGAATACCTTTTTTCAAATGAAATATAGAATGAGATGACTATGTGTATCCAAAATGTGGGAATGAGGGTGTTGGGAGAAAGCAAAAGAAATGGATTTCATACAATGAAAACGTGGTGGTGGAATGGAGAGGTGTAGGAGGCAATTAAACAGCAGAAGGAATGCTTTGGATCTTTGCATAAAAGTCCCAATGCTGAGAACTTGCAAAAGTTTAGATTGGTGAGAAAAAATGCAAAGAAAGCAGTGTGAGAAGCTAGAGGCAAGATTTTCGCCGATTTGTATAAAAATCTTGGTTGTAAGGATGGTGAAAAAGGTATATATTAACTCGCAAAAATGAGGGATAAGAAAAGTAAAGACCTCACCCAAGTTAGATGCATAAAGGATGTATTGTAATATAAAAAGAATTGTTTTTCTGTATATTGATACAATGAATAAATTACATAAGGAGTATTTATACAAGAAAGAATAGCTAAGAATGACTCAGCGGTGAGTAATCAATCCTATCAATGAGTCATCAATTCTATCTACTAATTAATAGGAAATAAAAACTAAAATATTTGAAATCTGATTTCCTACAGGTTGAAAATAAAAAAACTTTTGGTAAGAGATAAAGATATAAATGAAAGGTGGATGAACTACTTTAACAAGCTGTTTAATAGGGATGGCGATAAAAGCGAGGCGGATTTGGAGGACGCTTATGATGATTTGAATGGAAGATTTATGCGCAAATTCATTACACATGAAGTTAAGGAGGCTTTAAAGAGGATGAAGACTAATAAAGCCTTGGGACCATGTGGTGTTGCTATTGAAGTGTGGAGAGGCCTGGGGGATGTGGCAATAAAATGGTTGACCAATCTTTTCAATAAGATTCTTCAGACAAACAAGATGCCTGATACATGGAGGAAAAATATGCTTTTGCCTATTTACAAAAACAAGGGAAATATTCAGAATTGTTCTAACTATAGAGACATTAAGCTAATGAGCCATACTATGAAGTTGTGGGAGAGGGTTATTGAACATCGCTTGAGGAAAGATACCAAGGTTTCTATAAATCAATTTGGATTTATGTCAGAAAGATGTACCGTGGAAACCATTTTCTTAATGTGACAATTAATGTAAAGATATTGAGAAAAGAAGGACTTAGGTATGGTGTTCATAGATATTGAGAAAACATATGATAGGGTCCCAAGAAAAGTTTTATGGTGGGTTCTTGAGAAAAAAAAAGTACCATCAAAGTATTTATAGACAATAAAGGATATGTATGATGGGGTTACTACATGTGTGAAAGCTTGTAATGGAACATCAAGTTATTTTCTTTTCACAATAGGTGTACATCAAGGTTCGGCTCTAAGTCCTTATCTCTTTGCTTTAGTTATGGATGAACTAACAAAAGATATTCAAGAGAAATTGCCATGGTGTATGCTTTTTGCAGATGATATTGTGCTTATTGATGAGAACAAAGATAATGTTAATAGAAAACTTGAATTGTGGAGAAGCACATTGGAATCTAAAGGATTCATGTTAAGTCGGAGTAAAATTAAGTATATGAAGTGTGAGTTTTCTCTTGGAAGAGATGTAGATCAAGTTCCCGTGCATCTACATGGTCAAGAGGTACCCAAGAAAGATGCTTTTAGATACCTGAGATCAATTTTGCAAAAAGGTGGAGAGATTGATGAGGATGTAAATTATAGAATCAGAGCTAGGGTTGGCAAAACGGGCCAACCCGTCTCGACCCGACCCAACCCGCATTCAACCTGAAAAAATCGAGCCGAGTTAGGGTTGGCTCGAAAAAAAATAAACGGGCCAGAAAACCCGCTCGACCTGACCCAACCCGCATTCAACCCGAAAAAATCGAGCTGGGTTAGGGTTGGCTAAAAAAAAACTCGCGAGCTGACTCGAAAAAATGAATCGCGGGTTAGCTCGAAAAAATGCTTGCGGGTTGGCTCACGGGTTAGCTTGAAAAAATATGGAATAAAAACATTAAAAAAAAATTGGAACCCACGGTGTGTGACTGTGTGTTGCGGAAGAAAATTAAAAAAATTAATGGTTAGTTGTTTATTCAAAATAATATTTGAGAACGTAAAAGCCTAAATTCCAACCTCTCATATGATACTTGATATATTGCTCTCTAACAACATCAAAGAAAAAAATAAAAATAAAATTGGGGGGACAAAGAAATTCTAGAAAGCAAATAAATAAATTATTTGGTTCATAGCCTGATACTACTTTCTGAGAAGAAGACATCCAGGGGAACAAGAAAGTTCAATTTTTGAATTTTTTCCTCAAAAAACACAACGGAAAGAGAATGATAAAGTTTTTGGGCTGCAAATACACTTTGTCTCGAGAACAAAACCACAGATCGGGTATATCCAAATGTAGAAAAGAAGTAGAAAGGGCAAAAAAAAATCTTAAGTCGTCGCCTGGTGGAAGAGAGAACTGACGGTGTGTTGCGGAAGACTGGAAGAGGAAGGAAACCGGTGGAAGAGAGAAGTAGAGAACTGACGGTGGAAGAGAGAACTGAGTGAGGGAAATGGTGTGGGTGGGGGACCTAGGGCTGGGGTGAGTCTGTAATGTGTGATCTGTCCGCGTGACTCTTTTTGTTATATTTTATTTTTTTAATTAAAAAAAAAAGACTAACCCGCGAGCTGGCCCGTTTAACCCCCGGGTTGGCACATTTTTTTTTTGAGCTGGACCGGTTCAGGCTGGCTCGGGTTGGCAGCTTATTTTTGCCAACCCAACCCGGCTTGTTTTTTGCGGGTTAAGAGCCAACCCGACGGGTTGGCTCATTTTTGCCACCCCTAATCAGAGCATGGTGGATGAAATGACATAGTGCATTTGGGTTTTTGTGTGACTGCAAAATTTTCCTTAAGCTTAAAGGAAAATTCTATAGAACAGTAATAAGGCTTGCAATGTTATATGGAGTTGAATGTTGGCCAACATATGGGCAACATGAGCATAAAATAGGAGTAGCATAAATGAGGATGTTAAGGTGGATGTGTCGTTATACTAGGATGGATAAGATAAGAAATGAAGATATTCGACGAAAGTTAGGAGTAGTACCGGTGGCTAAAAAGATGAGAGAACATAGATTGAGGATATTTGGGCATGTAATGAAAAGGCCCCTAGATGCTCCCGTAAGAGCAAAGGTTTCTTTCTAAGAGCTCGACATAAAGAAAGGTAGAGGTAGACAAAAATTTACTTTGGAGAAGGTAGTAAAACAAGACATAATTGAGTGAGAATATAAATTGGCGGATGGTGTGCCTTAGGACGGAATGGAGAAAAGCTATAAGTATGGTGGAGGGTTAGACCCGTTGTTATTCTTATGTTTCATATGGTTCCTTTTTTGTCCTTTTTCAATCTTTTCATCTCTTTTATTTGGTTCATCTACCACCGACTTCAATTGGTTTGAGATAAAAGTATTGTTGATATTGAAACAATGTATATATATATATATATATAGGGCATAATCTTTTGATACTGGTGTCAAATTTAAAGTTTGACACCTCATCTGAAAGCCGCTAGATCAAAAAAGATCAGTGGTGTCACATGCTTACAAATCAGAGTCGTTGATCTTTTTTGATCTAACGTCTCTCAGATGAGGTGTCAAACTTTAAATTTGACACTGGTGTCGAAGAATCCTATCCCTATATATATATATATATATATGCTTGAGTATAAAATAATTTGTTGTGTATTAAGCTAATACAAAGGGTTACAATATATAGAGACTCTAATGGGCTTAAGTGAGAAGCCCAGATCTAATCCAAAAAGAATATTTACAGATAGGAAGGAATCTATTCAAATCTAGTCATTTCTAATATTTCCTATATTCTAACACTCCCTCTCAAGTATATATTGTGAGCACCAAGCTTGCTACAAATGTATTCAACCCGAGGACCTCTAAGAGCTTTAGTGAAGACATACGCTAGTTGATCATTAGAGTTGACAAAAGCTTTTTTGATTTCTCCTGACTGAATCTTTTCTCGAATGAAGTGACAATCAATCTCTATATGTTTGGTTCTCTCGTGAAATACAGGATTAGAGGATATATGTAGCGCAGCTTGATTATCACAAATGAGTGTCATGGGTTGTTTCTGTTCACAAAGATGAAGCTCCTGAATCAATTGCTTTAACCAGAATAACTCACAGGTAGTAATTGCCATTGCACGGTACTCAACTTCTGCACTAGATCGAGCAACAAAAGGTTGTTTCTTGCTCTTCCAAGAAATTAAGTTTCCTCCAAAGAAGACACAATAGCCAGAAGTAGAGCGCCTGTCTGAGGGTGATCCTGCCTAATCAGCATCTGAATAACCACAAATTTCTGTATTTCCCTGATCCGAATACAACAAACCTTTTCCTGGTGCTCTTTTGATGTATCGGACGATCCTCTTAGCAACATCCCAAGGGGAATCAAGGAACTGACTAGCCGTACTAACAGCGAAAGAAATGTCTGGCCTAGTCACAGTATGATAATTGAGCTTCCCAATTAGCCTCCGATAACGACCATGATCAGATAACGGCTTCCCCTGTCCGTGCAATAACTTGACATTGGGATCCATGGGTGTATCAATTGGTTTACACCCCAACATACCAGTCTCTTCTAGTATATCCAAGGCATATTTCCTTTGACAGATAGAAATGCCTTGTCTAGATTGTGCCACCTCAATTCCCAAGAAGTAACGTAGCTTCCCAAGGTCCTTTGTTTGAAATTGACTGAATAAATGCTGTTTTAGCTGACGAATTCCAGCTTGATCACTTTCGGTGAGAATGATGTCATCAACATAAACATACAAATAGATGCACTTATCAAGAGATGTGATCCTATAAAATACATAATGGTCAGCTTTACTGCGGATTAAGCCAAACACCTGAACAGCAGAACTGAAGTGACTGAACCATACCTGAGGAGATTGCTTGAGACCATATAAGGATTTGCGAAGACGACACACCTTCCCAGACTCCCCCTGAGCAACAAAACCAGGCGGTTGCTCCATGTAAACTTCTTCTTGTAAATCACCATGAAGAAAGGCGTTTTTGATGTCAAGTTGAAGGAGTGGCCAGTGACGAACAGCAGCAATAGCAAGAAACAAGCGAACCGATGCTATCTTAGCGACCAGAGAGAATGTGTCGTTATAATCAAGGCCGAAGATTTGAGTAAAACCCTTTGCAACTAAGTGTGCCTTGAGACGATCAACATGGCCATCAGGTCCGACTTTCACAGTAAAAACCCAGCGACAACCAACTATAGACTTTTCTGGAAGAGCAAAAACAAGGTTCCAAGTGCCATTGGAATGAAGTGCAGTCATCTCATCAAGCATCGCTTGGCGCCACCCTGGATGGGAAAGTGCTTCACCTGTGGTCTTAGGAATAGAAACAGAAGAAAGACTAGAAACAAAGGTGAAATGAGGAGAAGAAAGACAGTCATAACTCAAAAAGGTATAAAGAGGATAAGGGTTACGAGTAGTATGTGTACCTTTTCTTTGAGCAATGGGAAGAGCCTCTGGTGAAGGAGCCGAAGGGGAAGAATCAACAGCAGGGGGAGATGAGTCAGCAAGAGTCGAGTCGACAAGAGGCACAGTTTTACGACGTTGATAGGTGAGAAATGGATGGTCCTCAGGTATGGAAGCAACCACAAGTCAAGAAAAGGAACAGGAAGAACATGATCAACCTGTGACAATTGAGATGGGATATAATTAAAGGGTTGTTGATTAAGAAAAGTGACATCAGCGGAAACAAAGTAACGCTTAAGATCAGGAGAATAACAATGATAACCCTTTTGAAGACGAGAATAACCATGAAAAATACACTTAAAGGCTTTTGATGTTAACTTGTGCTTACCAGGAGTAAGATCATGAATAAAACAGGTACAACCAAAGACATGTGGGGATAGAAGATAGAGAGGAACATTTGGAAGCAACAAGTTATAAGGAATGTCATTATTAAGCACAGATGAAGGCATACGGTTGATGAGAAAACAAGAGGCAAGGACTGCATCGACCCAGAAGTGAAGAGGAACATGCATGTGAATAAGAAGAGTCCGTGCAGTCTCAATGAGATGCCTATTTTTACGTTCAACAACTCCATTTTGTTGTGGAGTGTGAGGACAAGTAGTTTGGTGTAAAGTAGCCTGTGTGTCTAAGAAATTTGAAAAGTCAACAGAAACATATTCCTTAGCATTATCACTACGTAAAATACAAATAGAAGCACCAAATTGAGTTTGAATTTCAGCAGAAATTTTTTGATAAATAGAAAATAACTCCGAACGGTTTTTCATTAAATAAATCCAAGTACAAAGTGAAAAATCATCAATAAAGGTAACAATATCGAAACCCTGTAACAGACACACTACGACTTGGACCCCAAATATCTGAATGAATAATTGAAAAAGGAGCATTAGCTCGTTTATTGACTCGATTGGCAAAGGAGGAGCGTATATGCTTCCCTTGCTGACATGACTGACAATCTAAAGTCTGAAGACCAGATAAAAGAGGAACCATCTTTTGCAATTTTAAAAGACTAAGATGACCGAGGCGACTGTGAATGAGTTGTGGAGATTCTGTGAGAGAACAAGCAACTGAAGGAGTCGGCACAACCAGGTAGAACAGACCTCGTGACTCACGGCCTACTCCAAACATCTTCCCCGTACCTGGATCCTGCACAAAAACAGAATGGTTTGAGAAGGTAACAATACAATTAAGAGAGTTGATCAATTTACTAACAGAGATTAAGTTATAAGGGATGTCAGGAATGTAATAAACTGATGTCCAGGTCAACGAGGAGGTTGGACAAATTTGTCCAATCCCATGAACAGGGGCTTTAGTGCCATCAGTAAGAGTAAAAGAGGATAAATTATCAGAATATGTAAGAGATGAAAAGAGTTCCTTATTATCACAAAGGTGTCAGTAGCACCTGAGTCAAATATCCAAGGACCAAGTGATGCAGAATGAGAAACACAAGCAACAGGATTACCAGTTTCTGAAGCAGAGGCCTGAGACTGAGGAGAGGCCTTCCTGAGAAGGGTCTGGAGTGCTGCATAGTCTTCAGAGGAGAGAGAGACTGTAGCAGTTGAAGCAGTATCCGATTGAGCTATATTAGCAGCATGAGAAGGTCGCAGGTGAGGATACTTTGTGTAGCAACGTTCCTCATAATGACCGAGTTGCTGACAATAATGACAACGAGGTCGCTGACCACGTCCTCCAGGGCCACGTTTCCTGGCCTCTTCCACGACCACGACCACATCCAATGTTCCCGCGAAAGTCAGTACGGGAAACTAGAGCAGTGGAATCAACAACAGCGGACGATGCAGGAGCAAATTTCTTATTAAGATTTAGAAGACGTTGATACGTCATTGATAGATCAGGATCCCCACTAGTCAAGATAGTATCCCGGACATTATCATATTCTTCGGGGAGACCAGAAAGCGTGGCAACCATAAAAAGACGTTCCACCTGTTTCCGATATGCAGAAGCATCAGTAGGGTAGGGCAACATATCCAAATATGCCTGCATCAGAGATCGACTTTTGCCAACATATGTCTCCATCTGAGTGTCAGATGATTTGCGCAGATCCATAAACTAAGACATGATGGAATAGAGCTGCTGAACATCATTCGTGTAGAGGTGTTTTGCTTCCTCCCACACGTCATTGCAGGTTTGAAAAAAATAGAAAATATCCAAGACGATTGGATCAATAGACTGCCAAAGGATACTCAGAAGTTGGTTGTCAATCCTTTCCCAATCAGATTTTTCTTCCTTCGGAACATCAGTAGATTTAGTTGTGAGATGGTTTCCATGTCCCTGTCCAAAGAACCAAACTCTAACAGAGGTAGCCCAATTCTTGTAATTAACAGAACCCTTCAGCTTTGAAGAGGTAATGAGCCCAAAATTGATGGAGATGACATTAGGGGAACTTTTGGCAGGACGAGAGGGAGGGAGAACTGGTCTCCGAGAAAGTAGGAGAAGATGCTTCCATTATAATAAATCACAAGGATAAACAACCAAGCGAATAGAAACTAACCTGATCGCAAATCAAGAAGAGGTACGCACAAAAATTGAGACCCACAAAGAACCAACCACAGATCTGGAAAGAGGAGGACGCGAGCTTCTCTGTCCAAGAACGATCGGAAAAAGCTGCCGGAACAGTGCACACGCACCGGTTGAAGGTGGCGCGTGAGCACCACGCGCAGAGGAGACGGGCGGCGCGTGGCTGACGCGACGGTGGTCGGACCTCCACAGAACTGGTCGCCGGGAGGAGAGGAGGTGGTCTGGGCTGATCGCAGGTGGTCTGTTCCGGTGGCGTTCGTAGGTGCTGATGCGTTCGTAAATCACTCAAAAGGGGCTTACAGCTAGGGGTGTTAACGGGCAGAGCCGAGCCGAACTTTGGTCTTAAAAGGCTAAGCCTGTATTTAAATGTGTCAGCTTGGCCAAGTCTGTTACCTGTCACGAATATAATTTCAGTCTGTGTGCTGTCTTATTTACAAAAAATAAAAGCCTTGTTTAGCCTGTTTAAAAAAGATAAGACAACAAAAATTTATTCAAACAAAATATACAATCAACAGCACTAGTAAAATAGCATAATATAAAATAAAATCATTCAAAAAGTCTGTTTAATTAATAAAATGGGATAAAATGAATTGAAGAGAGAGAGAGACGACTATCACAAGTAGTATAAAATATATTAAAAAAAATAAAAAATTAATATATTAGGCAAGGTGCTGATGCGTTTTTATTAAACGAAAATCACTTCACGAGCCGAGCCAAAGGGGCTTACACCCCTACTTACTGCCTTAGATGGCTTGCCAGAAGGACGCACGACAAAGAAAAGAGGACTCCTAAGTAGTGAGCTTAGGTTTTGAAGCGAAAACAAGGTTTTAAGCGAAAGCAAGGGTCCCCGGAACAAAAGAGCTCTGGTACCAACTTGAATATAAAATAATGTGTTGTGTATTAAGCTAATACACAACACATTTCCTATATTTAAGTGAGAAGTTAATATACAGGGACCCTAATGGGCTTAAGTGAGAAGAGGACTCCTAAGCAGTGGGCTTAGGTTTTAAAGCGAAAACAAGGTTTTAAGCGAAAAAGAATATTTACAGATAGGAAATAATCTATTCAAATCTAATCATATCTAATATTTCCTCTTTTCTAACATATATACATATAGGGAGAGTAGTTTTTCCTATTACAGGAGGAAGTCTATTCTCCTGCTAAGTGGTAATAAAAAATTGCAACACTTTTTTCTTTTATAAAAAAAAAAAGCAAAGGTCCTATAATTGGATCTCTTTGTAGGAATGGGATCAATTCTCCTCTAACAGGAGAATTGATTACCCTATATATATATATATACACACACAAAATTAGAAACCCCCAAGGGTAGCTCAGTTGGCAACTGAGCTTCCAAGGGTTTGCTTGGGTCTGGGGTTCAAACCTTGTCTCAAGCAAATTCTTGGAAAATCTTTGGGGGCCAGAGAACGTGCCTCTCTCCTCGAAGGAAGGATTAGTCTCATCCTTCATCCGGTGGCGAAACTCAATGCACCCGCTGTTCCCATGAGGGGGGTAGCCTTCGGGCCGTACTCCGAGGACAAGGTGATCGGAGAAAAAAATAAAAAATAAAATTAGAAGAGTAGTTTTCTATCAGATTATTTTGTTTACAAGCCAATATTAATTTTGAAATTAGTGGCTGCTAACTAATTCATAATGCTTGTTCTTCTATTGTTGATTAACCTATCATGCTTCAGCCTCGGTCCCTGTTTGTCAAGAACCTGAGTTTCAAGACAACAGATGCGAGTCTGAGGGAACATTTTACTGAACACATGAAAGGAGGAAGAATTTTGAGTTTCAAGGTAAATGGGCTTCAGCGCTAACACCTTACTCTTTATGACTTTGCTGTTTTTTTATAGTTTTATTTTGCTGTCCTAAATAGGTGCAGAAGCACTTGAAAAATGGGGAAAAAAATGGGAAAAAAATTTCTACGGGATTTGGATTTCTTGAGTTTGACTCCACCGAGACAGCTACAAATGTTTGTAGAGATTTACAGGTATACACACATTTGAATCAAACTATGCATGTTATATGCATTTTAAGATCTTAATTCTAGCTCTGTTTTTATTTTATATTTTTTATTTGTGTTTAGGGGACTGTTTTGGATGGGCATGCTCTTATTTTACAACTTTGTCATGTCAAGAATGACGGGCAAGTACGAAAGACAGTTGAGAAGGATAAGAGTTCTACAAAATTGCTTGTAAGAAATGTTGCTTTTGAGGCAACTAAGAAGGACCTGAGACAGTTGTTTAGCCCGTTTGGCCAGGTGATTACTATTAAAAATGATAGTTTGCACCAATCGCTAAGGAAGTCCTGTCCAAGTTATAACTGAAAGCATATATTACAAGTAGTGACTAGTGACACATTCTAAGGGAAGTATACTAACTTAAATCTGTGGTCGATCCATCCAATGGAAATGTTTTGAAATTATATCTGAGTGTTGAGTTGAATGAATGCAGTGCATATTATGCCATATGGTTGTTGCTGAACCACTTTTAAGGTGTTTGCAATCAGGAACCTCTATATCGACACATCCAAATGATTTTGAGTGCCATACTGATGTTTAGATGGCAAAGTGCAATTGTATTAATAATGGCTCCAGAATGATGGGCCTGGAATTCCAAATGATTTGTACACTTGCCTCGAATGTGAAATCCAAATGATTTTGGTTACATCTTACATTATCGAAATGAGATTTGAAAATTAAAACTGAAACTAAATTAATGAACCTGATGGATTATATAAATTAAACCACTTACCACTTTCCATTAAACCTCGACTAATGCGGGTAGGGAATAGCAATTCTTGTTGTATACACTCTTACCTTTTATATTTGAAAAATGACTGTTTCCTAAATTCAAACTTGTGACCTTTCAATCACAATGGAACAATTTTATCATTGTTCTAGGCTTGCCATCTTTGTCCCTTTGGATTATATCTAAAATTAAAATAATCTTAAATGAGTTGTATGACCTTGAGCTATTTCATTCTTTATTTATTAACTTATTTTAGCTAAATTTCTAGTGGTTTCTTCTTTTCTAAAATGTTAAGTTCTTGCCCTCTAATAATTGATGTACCTATATATATTTTTTATTTTACTTTACTTTCATTTTTTATTATTTTTAATCTTTTTGTTTGGTTTTGTTTTGGGGGGAGTTGTATGCCTCAGCTGTCACGAAACTATTGGTCCATTTCAGCCAAAATATGTAGGTTTAGTTCTCTTTGTGCAAATATGCTGTGCTTGCTTTTCACTCATGTTTGATGGCTCAAAACCGCGCAGATTAAAAGCTTAAGGTTGCCAAAGAAGTTTGGAAGTCATAGAGGCTTTGCTTTCGTAGATTATGTTACTCAGCAGGAGGCACAAACTGCTCTTGATGCACTCTCAAAAACCCACCTGTATGGCAGGCGTCTGGTAAGTGAAACTAAATTATGGATTTGAGAAATTCTATTTAGTGAATCCCCTTTGCAGCCCTTCCTCCCTCTTGTTTTTATGTGGTTTCGAAAGGTCTGTTAATATTTGAAATTAATGGTCCTTATTATTTTCAGGTGATAGAGCGCGCGAAAGAAGGTGATAGTTTGGAAGAACTAAGGGGTCGCACAGCTGCTCAATTTAGTGAACAAAATAGATTTCAAAATTCTACTAAATTATCGAAGAAAAGGAAGCTCTCTGGATGAAGAAAAGGTGAAGCTTCGAAGGATTGCTGATTAGTACGCCACCAAAGATTTAAATATCCTAAAATTCAGGGATGACAATTTTATTGTAGATCGTAAGTTATATATAGATATATATATATATATATATATATATATATAAGCAATGGTGCTCCTTAAATGTATTTAAATCGTCCGAAAGTTGAAGCAAAAGGATATTGTCATAAGTCATTTCAGTTTACCTTACTGTTTCTTTGTTGACATAGTCTGGGTGGAGATATTAAGATCCTTAATATCTGATGGGAAAACTTGGATGGAGCTGACATGAATCGTTTAGCACTCTTTACAGGAGGTAACTATATGTGATTCTTAGCGATGATCTTTAAGTGACATATGCACGTTGTTTGATTGGTTCTCATTGAGCAGAAAAACTGGAGCAGTGATGCTTTTTATTTACTGTTTAGTTTTTATTAAGTTGAGTGTGTTCACAATTACTAACTTAATTAATTTATTTGATTTATAAAGGATATTGTTTTAAAAGTAAAAAAGTTTATTTACTTTGTATGGATTTGAAAATTTGATCAAATATAACAAAAAAATTGTGCGGATTTGATTCTCGTTTTCATTATTTGAATTGAAGATAATGGGATCATATTATATAGTGCCCGGTCTGGATCCTGTGAGGAGGTCTTGTTGACCGGTTCAAAACCCAGTGCTTATGTGCAAACCTGTATGTAGTTTTAACTAGTAAGTTACTTTTTCACGAGTATAGAAGAGCGAAAGAAAATTATGTGGTTCTAAGACTGGCATTTATGTTTGCGCAAGATAAGGAAGTTGTGCAACATCACTTTAGTGTACTGTTTATGAATTTTAGAAAATATCGAACCATGTTTATATTCTAATACATAAATTATTTCTTAAAAATAAATAGCTAGATTTAATATATTTAAAATGTATATTAGTCAAATTTCCCTCCAAATCCATAATCCATGTTTACTAACAAATAGCTGCATAAGCTCCGAACTATCTAGCTCATGCTAGCTTAACTTGAATGACTGAATCAGTCTGAATAAATACTTGTATAAAAATTGTTGTTTGGTGACATTGTCCCATCTCAACATATTGTTACAACGCATCACTTTCCCTTTATGTTAATTTTTTTTATTTGCTTTATTAAATGCACTAAATCTAAACTACCTTGTATGAAGAAATGATGATTTATTTATTTATTTCTTAAAACATGATGAGGATGCAGTTTTTTTTTTTTTTTTTGGTAAAGATGAGGATGCAGTTTTACTACCATTAAACATTGTATTATTATTATTTTATTTTTTTCATATCATCCAGCAAACTACTCCCAATTGCATCCTCCAATTCTCTTTATGAGAGTTGTTTCTAACCAACTCTTCATGTCTCCATTGAAGAAGTTCTCATATTCACTCCTACTAACTAAGGTCTACTAAACTTGACGGGCCCAAAACATTCTCTGAAAACATGGAAGCAATCTTCCAAGGGATATCGCATATGGGACAAGATGCGTTATTACTCATATGACTATATGCTTCTTGTGCAATTTGTAATCAAATAATAATTACACAAATATGTAAGTGCACGTATCACAAGTAACAAAGGGATGTGAGTCCAGATATCATTTCCACAGATGATTTTTAAAGCCAGATTACTCGAGTAAAGAAATGGAAAAATGGGATGAAATTAACAAATTAACCCTTGACTAAATGTTGGAGATTATATGTAACGTATATTGTTTGAATTCTTTGTAACCGTAGGTTTGAATTCTTTGTAACGTATATTGTTTGAATTCAATTCTTTGTAACCGTAGGACTGTTTAGATAGGGTATTTATTTGTTTTAGTCTGTTACGTTGTTACCATTTATTGTATGTTCGCCTATTTAAAGGCTACCAATGAATGAGATAAACACACAGTTGAAATATCAAGTTTATCTTGGTATCAGAGCTATCCTAGTATACACGTTTCCGTATTCCCTTTCAGTGCGAAAGCTGGTTCATTTAACATGGCACCAGGTGGTGGCAGCAAGTCCAAAACAACTGATCCTAGTTCGCCATTTTACTTGGCTGGATCCGACAGTCCAGGTCTTGTTAACGACTGTCATGCTGCGTGGTGAGGCCAACTATGACAACTGGGCCAAGCTCATGAAAAACGCATTGAAGGCGAAAAACAAATTGGGTTTTGTGACCGGTTCAGTCAAGAAACCAGGAGAGGATGATGCCGAAGAGTGGCGCGCCTGGGATATGTGCAATTCGATGCTCAATGTTTGGAGCACTGTCCATGTTGCTGATGGTCATTCCAGCACAGTTGTCTTTGCCGATGATAATTCCGGCACTGTTTAGAAGTTCCTCTTGAGGGGGAGCACTGTCCATGTTGCTGATGGTCATTCCAGCACAATTGTCGTTGCCGATGATAATTCCGGCACTGTTTAGAAGTTCCTCTTGAGGGGGAGCACCGTCCATGTTGCTGATGGTCATTCCAGCACAATTGTCTTTGCCGTTGATAATTCCGGCACTGTTTAGAAGTTCCTTTTGAGGGGGAGCACCGTCCATGTTGATGATGGTCATTCCAGCACAATTGTCTTTGCCGATGATCATTTCGGCATCTTCCATGTTGATGTTCATTTCGACGAGCAGCTACAGCAGAGATTGTGTGGCTCAAGTCGTTTCTGACCTCTCTTGGGGTCACTCACTCAAGTCCTATTTCTTAGTTTTCTTCCCAAGTTGGGCATTTCATCCTTACATACTCCAAATTGAGGGGGAGTGTTGGAGATTATATGTAACGTATATTGTTTGAATTCTTTGTAACCGTAGGTTTGAATTCTTTGTAACATATATTGTTTGAATTCAATTCTTTGTAACCGTAGGACTGTTTAGATAGAGTATTTATTTGTTTTAGTCCGTTACGTTGTTACCATTTATTGTATGTTCGCCTATTTAAAGGCTACCAATGAATGAGATAAACACACAGTTGAAATATCAAGTTTATCTCTAAATATAAATAAGACTTTCTTTCCAGCTTTCTTTTGGCATGTTTTTTGAGAAGGGATATTTGTGTCCATTGCTTTTTTTTCCTATTGGTTTGATGGGGTAATATTCTGAAATGATAATTTTTTTCAATTTTACACACAAACTAAGATTGCTATGCAAATTTGAATGATAGGCAAAATTTTTAAAACCTCATACCAAACATGGTCAACTAAGAAACACATATAAACTTTCCCAGTCATCCTAAAAGAAACCTCGTACCAAACACCCAGTCACTTAGTGTTTTACAAGTCTATGATGGATTGGGTGCCTTTGGTTTTGCTAGGATTTCCTCTTCCTTTTGCAAAAAATTCTAGTGCACTTATCATTTCACAAAACCCTAACCCTAATCCCAAAACACAGGTCCTAACCCTAATGTCTAACACTAATCCTAAATCCAAAACAGAAGTCCTTTCACTAACCTTAATTCAAAATCTACCCCTAAACCCTAACCCTAATTCATAATTCATAAACCCTAGCCCTAACCCTAACCATAAACCAAAACATGAGTCCTAACCTTAAACCTCACCCTACGACACAATCCCTAGCCCTAAGTCACACCCTTAGGGGGGTGTAATAGATTAGGATTTTAAAAGACTTTTTTGAAATAAAAAATCTTATAGATTTTAAAAGACTATTTGGCTGCTCTTTAGTTAAAACCGCGTATTATAACATGCTTGGTTTCCCTCTCATGCCGTTGAAAAATTCTTGGACTACCATATGGAAATGGCATGGGCCTCAACGTGTTAAATCTTGTATGTGGATCATAATGCATGGCCGCCTTCTTACTAAAGACCGCACATCTAGATGGAGTGGGGAATCTGGTCATTGTAAAATATGTCCTGGTGAGTTGGAAACAAACCTCCATGTTCTAAGAGATTGTAAGCATGCTAGAAGTGTTTGGAATTCTCTGGTTTCAGCTAATCGGCAAAGCTTATTCTACAGCTTGGATCTTAGAGATTGGGTTGAAAATAATATCTCAAAAGCTTGGAATCAAAGTAATTCAGATGATTGGCGTGATGTCTTTTTTATCTCTTGTTGGTTCATTTGGGGATGGAGGAACAAAAGTGTCCATGATACTAACTTCAAGCATCCAACCCATGGAACGCACATAATTGCTATGTATATAGAGGAAGTTCGTAACTGCATGGGTAGGAAGGCTATGGCTACTACTAGCATTCATCCAACTCGTATGAGTTTATGGAAACCTCCAAGGTTAAATTGGGTGAAGATTAATATTGATGGGGCAGTTGAAAGGAATACTGAGGTGGCTGCTTGTGGTGGGATTATCAGATCTGATGATGGCTCTTGGTTGGGAGGCTTTGAGTATCATATTGGTGCTTGCACTCCTTTAATGGCGGAGCTTTGGGGAACTCTAAAAGGTCTGGAATTGGTTTGGCAACTGGGATTTAAGAAGGTGGAACTAGAAGGAGATGCTTCTGAAGTATTCTCTTTGCTTGCTGATTGCAATGCAGCTTGTCAGCCTCGTATAGTGGCTAAGATACAAGCACTCATCGGTCAGGATTGGGAGGTAACGCTTTCTCATATTCCAAGAGAAGCTAATTCCTGTGCTGATTGGTTAGCCAAGTCTGCTCTTCACAAAGATACTGGATTCTGGAGTCATAGAGTTATGCCGTTTCACCTTGCTCAGTTATTTGATCACGATCTTCAGGGAATCTCATCTTGTAGGGATATAGACCCTGGATAGTTATTTTTTGTTTCTGGTTGTTAGTTTGTTTTTGTTTGGGGCTTCGCCCCTTAATGTTATCAAAAAAAAAAAAAAAAAAGAAGACTATTTGGAATTGGAGGGACTTTAAACATTTTTTAAAAAGACTTTTTTACAATCAAGATTTCATAAGATTGGATTTTAATAGAATTTATAAGATTTGAAAGGACAATATGGATTTATAAGATTTTAAAAAACCATATGAATTTTTAACAAACATTCAAAATTACAAGAGTCAATAATAAAAAGGAAAGGTTATACTTACAACCTATTTTTGTTTACAACCATATCTTAACCGTTGATTTCCGTCAATCAACGATTACTATTCATTGCAAATTAAATATTAATTAATGAGTTTGATTTGAGAAAATAATAACCGTTGATTGCTGGAAATCAACGTTTAAGATAAGACTGTAAAAGGTTGTAAACAAAAATAAGTTATAAGTATAATCTTCCCCATAAAAAAATAACAGAGAAATGCAGTGAAATTAATAAAAAATGTAAAATCTAATCTAATTTTTTCAACCAATAAAACATAATATAATTTTTAACAAACATTTAAAATTACTAAACAGCGGCTTTTCACATATCTAAAAGTTATACTATGTTGGACAATTGGCCTCAAACTCAATAGGGGGCATGAATTGAGTTTTAAAAATATTTTCGCAAAATGCCTCACTTTCTTTCTTGAAAAAGATTTTCTTGAGTTAATATGATTGTTACACAAGCAAAGCTTAAAGAATAGAAATTAATACAAGCAAGTAGTATGCAGAGTGTAAATTTAAATAAGCTCAAGTATTCAAATAATGCTTATGTAAAGAGATAAAGAGTTAGAGAGATTGCAAACACGATATATCCTGGTTCGGTCACCACCACCGTGACCTACGTCCAAATTGAAGCCGTTCGTTCAACTTTTCACTAATTATCAAGCTTCAAAGGTGCTTGACAAACTGCTACAACCTTTAACAAATTTGGTTCTTGAAACCCTTACACTTCCACTCACTTTCTCAGGCTATGAGCAACCTTTTCACTAGGGTCTCATGATAACACATATTTTGTTACACTTATTTATTACTCTTGGTTGATATTTTTAGGATTTATTTGAATTAAATAAAGGTCTTTTGGGTCAAATTAGAATTCTAGATGTCCGATTGACTACGTTCTTTTTTGAGTTTTGCAGCTAACAGGAAGGGCTACAATCGCTATTTCATCCACTGAAGCCCAATTCGGAAGGGAAGATGGTCGAAACCTGAGCCCAAGATGACGTGTTTTTGCTGGAATTTTATTCTGACGTTTGAACTTGTAAATTAATTAGAACCCGATGTGGTTAGGGCCCAAGGCCAAGTTTTAATGTTTTATTTTATTTTATTCAGTTTTTATTTTATGTATGAGCCGAAGTGGTGAAACTCTAACCCGTTCTGAACGTGGGTTATTTAAGGGAAACATTAGGAAACCCTTCGGCAGTCAGATTTTGGAGTTGAACAATTGTTTTTAGTTTTCTTTAAAATTCAAGATTTTGCACTTTTTCTTTTCATCTTCCTGCTCTTTTCTTATTTTATTTTGAATGATGTTTAACCTCGCGATGCTAGACTAAACACCTCTAATCAATATAAGGTTAAAGCTTCGTTAGTTTATTTCAGAGGATTTGTTTTCAACTTTCTAAATCAATTTTGTTTTTTCCAATTCAGGTTGAATATCATGCGATTGTATATATTCAAACTGAATAATGCGATTGCATTCTGTAAGGGAAAATTGATCATTAGATTTAATGGTCAGATTAATTTACCCGATGAACATAAGTTGAACAGATCAAAACTATTGCGATCGCATAGTTAAGATACTGTATTCAACCAAACGCTAGGCGATAGTCTATAAAAGGTTTCCAATTGAATTTGACGATTCCTAATTCGATTGGGGTTAATCACGAATTGATAATTATATCTTTTTATCCAATGACGAAATAAATTAATGAATCCCGATTCCTTAGATTAATTGCTTTTTAGTTCAGATTTTTTTTAAATCCAATTTCAAATCTGTTTTTATTTAAATTTCAAATCAACAAAATTCCCCTTCCTTTTTATATTTTATTTTACAGAACATTGTTGATTTCTACAGGTTCTTTGGGAGACGACCCGAGTTGCTCTATCACTACAAATCTAAGCTCGATAATTTGCGTGGGTTCGACAGCGCATGTCATCTCACTGCCCTCAACTCAAATAAACAAAATAAGAGTGTTTAGAGATGGATATATACTCTTGAAGTACAGATTATACAAGTTGAAGCTTATGGGTATTGATCAATGACACAAGAATGAAGCTCAAAGGAGTTTTATGATCAATATGAGTAAGAACACGCAATAAATGAGTTTGATTCATTAATGATTACAAAACCAATGGAACAGTAAAACTTGGCTTGCTGCTTCGTAATTAATGAGTTTTTATAGTTGTTGGAACGAAATTAGTTGTTTATAGCCGTTGGAATGCTTACTGCCCAGTAAGTATTCGAATACTTTTCGTGAAGTATTCGAATACTTCATCAGGTACTCGAATACTTTTCTTAAGGTATTCGAATACTTTGTTCTCAACACAAGTATTCAAATACAGTCAAGAAAGTATTCGAATACTTTCTTGACAAATCATAAGCAGTGCAGTTTTTTGAGTTGTAAAGCATTCCTATTTGCCTCTAATCACTTTTAATATAATTCCTTAACTTGTTGAAATGTTTTGAGGTTACGAAATATGTCAAGGGACTTTTTCATAAATATTAAAGCTTTCAAGTGATTGATATCATGGATAATGCATGCATAGAGTTAAATATCCTTTGAGCTCATTTATGCATCATTAATCAGTTACCTTTGCATTTATATCTAAGCTCTCAAGGATATGTTGCAATCTTGATCTTGATCATATGTGTTGAATGATTTGCTTTTGTTCTATTGCTTCCTTGACTTTTGATTGTTGAAAGTTGTATTATTTTTGATGTCGCTTCTAAGCTTGTTTTTGTTATTATCAAAACCCTTGTATAAATGAACTCTTCATTTTAAATACATTGAATAAAAATGAACAATTTAACAGTATCTTTGATCATTTTTTCCCACATAATTAGAGAATGTGATTGTAACACCCCGTGTATACCCGATTTTTTTATCATGTCATCGTATTAATCGTTGCTTAAATAAAAATGTGGAATAACTTTTTTTTTCAATTATGATGTCATTATCAATTACCAAGTTGATTACTTAATCCTTTTAAAAACATTGCCTGTATGTAATTGCAAAATAAACAGCTATCTACACTGAATGACCTCATAGAATAAATATGTGAGTATCTAAGTCACGGATCTACCACACGCATTCCGAACATAATCCTGATACATTAATACAACTCGAATCCAAATAAGACATAGTCAATCAATGTGGCATGGACAACCCCCAAGCTCACCAAATAAGGCAACAAAGCGCAACAGAGTCTCAATCAACAATATAATAGCAAATAAATAACATGTCAGCACCCAACATATCATCATAACAGCAGATATCTAACTCAGCTCCGGCCTCCTGCCGCCTGAGGTCTCAACCCCCGAGTTACCTGAACCTGAAATACGTGCCCCAAACGTGGGGTGAGATCTCTAAACAGAAATCTCAGTAAGGCAAGGGGTCCTCAAGGATTTCTCCACCCCAAGCTCACTTACATGTGCAATATAAGTTCAAAAGCAGTAAAACAATATAAGTTCCAAAATCAGTGCAATGCAGCAGAATAATCATGTCATGTGTGTCAACTATTCTACTGGCCAGAGAAATGCAGGATTTACATACGCCTATTACCTATAATCAGTGCAAGTCACTACTTGCACCCACCCATAGAATCAGCCAATGGTATGTCTCCTACATACACAGGCTTACCGTCTAGGTGGAACAACACACGCATACTATAAGGCACTTGCACAAACAGCTCAACAACATTTCAAAATCAATACATGAAAACACATCATGCATATAAACCATCCCCCCATGGGGTATGGTGGAACCAACAATGGCTAAACCGAGGACACGAAAGCTTACCTCGCAAGCTAACTATCCAACCAAGAGTTCAACCAAGCTCAAAGTCCACAAACAGCAGAATCACAATCTGTTTTAGACCAGCAATCATATCAACAATCATAGTCTACAAGCATATGGCATAAAGACCACGCTTTCCTTTTACGTTTCATGTCTTTAGGCTTCTCACAAAGCCATAAGCCCTTAATCACTTAGATTTTGACTTAGTTAATTATCACAGAGGTTCCACTTAACCAATCATGGGTCCATAAACCCATAATGCAGTTCTGTCTACATAGTGTAACACCCCGTATATATCCGGTAATGTTATCATATCATCGTATTAAGCTGCGCTTAATTAAAAATACGGAATATCTTTTTCTTTTCAATTATGACGTCATTATACTTAGCCAAATTGATTACTTAATCACTTTCATAAAAACCTCGGCTGTATGTAAATTGCAAATAAACATCTAACTAAAATACCTCATAATATAGATAAAGTGAGTATCTAAAATCACGGATCTACGACACGTAGTCCGGACAATATCCTGATACATTATTACAACTCCGAATAAAACAAGAAAATAATCAAGTCTATGTGGCATGGATAATCCCCATGCTCACCAAATCAACAGCATAACCGACAAAGTCTCAACATGATAATCCATAATCTGAAACTACAAGCATAAGACAGTAAACAAGATCCAACATCCAATCATAACAGCATATCAGCAATGACAGCATAAATCAGCTAAGCTCTGGCCTCCTGCCACTAGAGGTCTCAACCCCCACTTTACCTGAACCTGAAATGGTGCCCCAAACGTGGGGTGAGATCTCTAAACAGAAATCTCAGTAAGACAAGGGGTCCTAAAGGATCTTCCACTCCAAGCTCACTTACATGTGCAATATAAGTTTTAAAAGCAGTAATTCAATATAAGTTCCCAAAACTATGCAGTGCAACAAATATTCATGCCATGTGTGTATAACTATTCTACTGGCCAGAGAAATGCAGGAATACGTCTATTATCTACATGTAGTACAAGGAACACTGCTTGCACCTCTCTCACATCCTTAGCATATTGTATGTACCACATACTCAGGCTTACCGTATAGGTGCAACACCACATGCATATCATAAAGGCACTAGCATATAACATCTCAATAGCATTTCAAAATATCCAAAGCATGTAACACAGCAGGCATATAACCATACCTCCATGGGACATGGTGGAACCACATCATGGCTAAACCGAGGACACGAAAGCTTATCTCTTAAGCTTACTATCCAATCCAAGAGTCCACAAGCTTAAAGTCCAAACACAGCAGTATCACAATCTGTTATGGACCAATAATATATCATTAATCATACTCTACAAGCATACAACTTAAAGACAACGCCTTTCCTTTACGTTTTACGTCTTAAGGCTTCACACAAAGCCACAAGCCCTTAATCACTTGATTCTGACTTAGTTAATTAAAACAGAAGTTCAACTTCCTCAATCTAGGGTCCACAAACTCCCAATAGCCCACTGCATGAACAGTGCTGCTACTGTTCTTCAAAATCCCAGAATATCCGGATATTTGTCGGGGCCATATCCGGATATCAATATCCGCTGCCAATATCCGGATATTCAGATACCCATATCCGGATATCAATATCCGGATACCCATATCCGCATATCAATATCCGGATATTCACAACAAAAAATCCAGATATTTCACGACAGAACCCAGATTCTGCACTTCGCAAAAATACAATCCAAAGGTTCATCTTTTACCGATTACAGAAGCTTAAACATGCATTTCTAAGTGTGTTAAGCATTACCCAACGCTAGTTTATCATCTTTAGCTCATTACATGCGTCAAGGTTCCATTTTTAACCACTTAGACTCATGATCATGGGTTGAACAACTCACCCAAGCTCTATACTGAGAAGCAAGGGCTCATGGAGCTCACCACCAGCTCCAAAGGTTTTGACTTGGTTCAAAAACAAAAATGGTATACCAAGGTTGGTTATTTCTTCACAATAGTGAAACTTTGAAGCTCAAAATGCCACTACAATGGCTCCAACAACACCAACCCCCGAAGTCAGCACCAAAAGCACTCAAGAACAACCCACCAACTCAGAAAAACAAGCCTCTCACTCAACCCAACACAACCACAAGGTGTTTACAAGGAAGAACCAAGAGAAAAGATGATCATTTGGTGGTTTCTCATGAAGAAATGGTGAAGGCAAGGGAAGGAGACACCAAGTCAGCAAGGAGACCCACACTCAGCAGCCACTCACGCACAAAAACTAATAAATCAACCTAGGGTTGTGTGCAAAAGTCCTATACATAGGCCACTTAACAATTAAACACGCAGTATTAACGTTAATTGCTACGCTTAGCATTTTAATCCCAAACTCAGGATTCTTAACCTGCTCAATTTAACAAGAATTATCATATTTTTATTATATTTTTCGAAGCACCTTTCCGGTACGCGCTTTTCCATAGCCTGTATCAGTTCTGGCACCAGTTCTCATTATTTTAACCTGAAACTCGTTTTACAAGTCCTATGTATTATTCTAGTAATATTCATGCACTTATTATAATTTTCTGGAATACTTTATCGGTACGCATTTATACCGACTAGCAGAACCGGTATCTGCACTTTTCGTCAGAAAAGCGACTTTCAGCATTCTTACTCACTTACTATATTTATTTAAGCCTCATAATAATTATTAGGGTCGAATTATTTCCTAATTCTAATATTTAAATAATTAATTTCCTTAATTAACGGTGCGGGTTCTTACAGACAGAACCGTCACTGTCTCGAAATTCCTAGAATATCCGGATATTTGTCGGGGACATATCCGGATATCCATATCCGAATATCACAAGTTCCATATCCGGATATTTTCAACCCCATATCTGGATATCCATATCCAGATATCATATACAGATATTTCGCGACAGAATGCAGTTTTTCCATTACGCGAGATATCACTCTCAATGTTTAACTTTTAACCCATAATGACGTCCAAGCATGCATTTTTATTCACTTTTAGGTTCATGTTCAGGTTGGTTACCTATTTAACTCATTAACATGCCAAGACTCAACCTTTTAACTAAAGAAACTCATGATCAAGGTTCAACAACATACCTCAAGCTCCAAAACAGAGATGAATGATGCTCTTGGAGCTCTCAAGTCAGCTCCAAGGTGCTGACTCCAAGGGTACATGAAAATGACCCTCAAGCAAGGTCTTTTCTTCACAAAGATTGCTTCTTGGAGCTTCTACTACCAAGAAAATGGATCACTCTTCACCAATTCAAGAAGTCAGCCCACAACACCTCAAACTCAGAAGCTCACACTCACTAGGGAGCACTCAGGAGTTCTTCCGGTCCACTGTACTTTGACCATCAGAATGATCTTGCTCCTCAGCTGCTTCTCGCCACAATCGAGAATCTTAAGTGGTCTGACGGGAGTCTTTAGGTTCTCGCGAACCTCCCATCATCAGGTTACACCACGTATGAAGGGTCTTCTATGTACTTCCGAAGCTGAGACACGTGAAAAACGTCGTGGATGTTGGCACGTTCGGAGGCAGGGCAAGCCGGTAGGCAACAGGTCCTACTCTACCAAGGATCTGGTATGACCCAATAAATCGCGGGCTCAGCTTCCTCACTCCGAGTGCCCGTCCAACACCGATGACAGGTGAAAGTCTCACAAACACGTGCTCACCCTCACTGAACTCCAGTGGACGATGCTTGACATCGTAGTAGCTCTTCTGGCGATTCTGTTCCTGCTTCAACTTTTCTCTGATTATCTGGATCTGCTGGGTAGTATCTTGGACAAAGTCCAAGCCAAAAAGCTCCTTGTCTCCAACCTTAGACCAATAGGTAGGAGTCCGACACCTCCTACCATACAGTGCTTCGTAGGGCGCCATGCCCATGCTAGCATGAAAGCTGTTGTTATACGAAAACTCAAGCAACAGAAGGTACCTATCTCATGCCGAGCCTTGCTCCAACGTGTAAGCTCGCAACATGTCCTCCAAGTTCTGGATGGTCCTCTCAGTCTGTCCATCAGTCTGAGGGTGATAGGCGGTACTCAATCTCAACTGCGTACCAAAAGCCTCCTGCAGCGCCTCCCAGAACCGATATGTGAACTTCGGGTCCCTATCACTGATTATACTCTCAGGCACCCCGTGAAACCTCACAATCTCGCGAACATAAAGCTTGGCCAACTGCTCTGTAGTGAAGCTCACCTTCACAGGAAGAAAATGGGCAGACTTCGTCAGTCTGTCCACAATGACCCAAATGTGACCCGCCTGAGTTTTAGGCAATCCCACCACGAAGTCCATGGAAATGCTCTCCCATTTCCATTCCGGACTCTCAAGAGGTTGAAGTATACCAGACGACTTCTGGTGTTCTATCTTCACCTTCTGGCAAATCAAACACTTGGACACATAAACAACAATGTCCTTCTTCATTCCTGGCCACCAGAAAATCCTCTTCAAGTCTTGGTACATCTTAATCGCACCAGGGTGAACAGTAAACTGGCCCTTATGGGCCTCTGCCATAACCTCTTCGGTCAAAGGACCTCGAGGAATCACAACCCTCTTCGGTCAAGGCACTCTCTCTGCACTTACTCCTCTTTGATCTTTTCCATTAGCTCATTTTTGACTCTCATAGTCTCCATCTCGAGAAGTGCACCCCAAACAAGGAAGTCACCGTCAGATCTCGAAACTTCTCAATAACATCGTAATCACCCATCGTCAAACTGGATAGACTCACGGATTTCTGACTCAAAGCATCAGCTAACACATTGGCCTTGCCAGGATGGTACTTCAACACAAAGTCGTAGTCCTTCAAATACTCCATCCATCTCCTTTGTCTCATGTTCAGCTCCTTCTGATCAAACAGGTACTTTAGACTCTTGTGGTCACTGAACACGGCGAACTTCATACCAAAAAGATAATGCCTCCAAATCTTGAAAGCAAAAACAATCGCAACCAACTCCAAATCATGAGTCGGGTAGTTCTCCTCATGAGGCTTCAACTACCTCGAAGCATAGGCAATCACTTTGCCCAACTGCATCAACACACAACCTAGCCCCTTTCCGGAGGCGTCGGTGTAAAGCTCAATCTCAAGCGCAGGATCAAGAAGGACCAATACAGGTACTGTAGTCAGTCTCTCCTTCAACTCCTGAAAACATTCCTCACACTCGTGAATCCACACAAAAGGAGTCTCCTTTCGGGTAAGGCCAGTCAAAGGGAGAACCATCGTGGAAAATCCTTTGATGAACCTCCGATAGTAACCTGCCAAACCTAAGAAGCTCCTCACTTCAGTAACTGATAACACATATTTTGTTACATTTATTTATTACTCTTGGTTGGTATTTTTATGATTTATTTGAATTAAACAAAGGTCTTTTGGGTCAAATCAGAATTCTAGATTTTAATTGGGTTTAATTGATTTTCGTTATAATTTTCCAGATTTACACTACTTTCGTATTTTGACCATATCTCACTCTACAGATCTCCGATTGACTTTGTTCTTGTTGCATTTTGCAGCTAACAGATAGGGCTACAATCTCTATTGCGGCTACTGAAGCCCAATTCGGACGCAAAGATGGTCGAAACCTGAGCCCAATATGACATGTTTTATCTTGAATTTTATTTTAACGTTTGGACTTATAAATTAAATTAGGACCCAATGTGTTTAGGGCCTAAGGCCATGTTTTAATGTTTTATTTTATTTTACTCAGATTTTATTTTATGTATGGGCCAAAGTGGTGAAACCCTAACTCGTTCTGAATGTGGGTTATTTAAAGGGAATGTTAGGAAACCCTCGGCAGTCAGATTTTGGAGTTGAACAATTGTTCTAGTTTTCGTTATTGAAATTCTGCACTTTTCTCTTCATCTTCTTCTTCTTCTTCTTCTTTTATGCTATTTTATTTTGAATGATGTTTAACCTCGCGATGCTAGGCTAAACACCTTTAATCAATCTAAGGTTAAAGGTTCGTTAGTTTATTTCAGAGGATTGGTTTTTAACTTTTTCATCAATTTTGTTTTCTCTCAATTCAGGTTGAATATCATGCGAGTGTACATATTCAAACTGAATAATGCGATTGCATTCTAGAAGGGAGAATTGATCATTAGATTTAATGGTCAGATTGACCAACCCAATGAACATAAGTTGAACAGGTTTAAATTACCACGATTGCATAGTTTAAATACTGTATTCAACCAAACGCTAGGCGATAGTCTAGAGAGTGTTTCCAATTGAATTTGAGGATTCCTAATTCGATTGGGGTTAATCACGAATTGATAATGATATCTTTTTAATCCAATGACGAAATAAATTAATGAATCCTGATTCCTTAGGTTGATTGCTTTTAAATTATGATTTTTAAATCTTTTTCAAATCTTTTTCAAATCTGTTTTATTTAAATTTCAAATCAACAAAATCCCCATTCCCTTTTATATTTTATTTTACAATAGCGTTTCTAATTGTGAGCAGGTTCTTTGGGAGACGATATGAGTTGCCCACTCACTACAAACCTGAAGCTCGGTAATTTGCGTGGGTTTGACAGAGCACGTCAAATTTGGCGCCGTTGCCGGGGAATCTGCACGTTAATAGCGTTCTTTCTCTTTCCCTTTTCTTTCTCTAATTTTTCTGTTTTAAAAAAAAAATTCGTTTTCTGCAATTTTTCGTTTTGAGTTTTTTTTGTTTCTTTTTTATTTTTTTATTTTTATTTTGTTTGTTTTCTTTTATTCTAATTATTGAATCTTAAAAGTAGATTAGATTTTGTTAGGATTTTGATTAGATTACTCTAGTTTTGTTAAGATTTTGTTAGATTATATAATATTTTGATTAGATTAGATTAGATTTTGTAAGATTTAGTTTCTTTTTTTTTGGTATGCTAGATTTAATTTCCTTTTATTCTTAATTCTTTCCCATTTTGTTTTTTATTTTTTTAATTTTTTTTTAATTTTATTATTTTTCGTTGTCTATTTCTTCTCCTTTTCTTTTTCTTTTAATTCTTGTTTTTTTTTTCTGTTTCTGTTTTTTAAAAAATAAAAATAAAAAATTAATTAAAAAAAAATCTGCAATTTTATGTGTTCGCTTTCTGTTTCAGTTTTTGTTTTTCTGATTTCTTTTAATTTTCGTTTCTGTTTTTGTTAAAAAAAAAATATTTTTTGTTTTCTTCAATTTTCTGTCTCTGTTTCGGTTTTCATTTTTTTTTGTTTTCTTTTTGTTTTTCAATCCCTTTTTAATTTTCGTTTTCTGTTCTGAAAAAAAAACATGGATAATAGAAGCTTAAGGCAATTGACTGCACCTGATGTTAACTATCAGTCTTTTTGCATTCGTTATCTTGATACTGGTTTTAGACTTAAGTCTGGTCTTATCCATTTGCTTCCCAAGTTTCATGGTCTTGCAGGTGAAGATCCATATAAGTATTTGAAAGAGTTTCATGTAGTCTGCAGCACAATGAAACCGTAAGGTGTTAATGAGGAACAGGTCAAACTGAGAGCCTTTCCTTTTTCCCTCGATGAAGGAGCTAAGGATTGGTTGTACTACCTTCAGCCTTCATCTATCGAGACTTGGAATGACATGGCCAGATTGTTTCTGGAGAAATTCTTCCCTTCATCTAGGGCCACCACAATCAAAAAGGAGATTAGTGGCATAAGACAGGCTAATGGGGAGAACATGCATGAGTATTGGGAGCGGTTTAAAATGTTTTGTGCAAACTGCCCACACCATCAGATTCCAGATAATCTCCTGATTGTTTACTTCTATGAAGGGTTGCTGCCTATGGATAGGAATCTTTTATATGCAGCTAGTGGAGGAGTCTTGAGCAATAAAACACGTGATGAGGCAAAAGAGTTGATTGCTGAGATAGCGGCTAATGCTCAACAATTTGACACTAGAGCAAACAATAGAGCAGTGTTCCAAGTTCAAGCTCCTCCAATGCAAAATCCAATAGTGGCAGCAACAGGAGCATCCAGCATAGATAACTAGAGAATGGAGAACAGACTTGATGAGTTGACATCAATGGTGAGGCAGTTAGTAGTGACACAGACTGTGCAATCTTCTGCTCAACAGATAAGCAACCTCTGTGGCTTCTGCTGTGATCCTTCTCACCCCACGGATGTTTGTCCTTCCTTTCAAGACAGCGATTTCCAAGTTGATCAGTCTTTTGCTGCAGTTTTTCCTGGAAAACCACAGTTCCAGCAGCAGCAGAATAATCCATTCTCCAACACTTACAATCCTGGCTGGAAGAATAATCCCAACCTCAGATGGAACCAGAATCAACAAAATGTTCCATATCAGCAGAGTCAACAAAATTTTCCATACCAGCAAAAGCATCAGTTCATTCCACAACAGAGACAAAACTTCCAGCAACCTGCTCCCCAACAGTTGCAACAACAACCACCAGTGCAGCAGCAAAACAGTGGCATTGGTCCTTCTTTGAAGGACTTAATGAAACAGATGGCCACCAACAATCTGGAGTTTCAACAGAGGACAGAATCCACAATCCAGAATTTGCAGACACAGATCAGGCAATTGGCAACATCAATGAACCAGGCCCAACCTTCCAGCAGCTCCCTTCCATCACATACAGTTCCAAATCCAAAGGGAACCGGCAATGTTAGTGCCATCTCTCTGCGGTCTGGCAAGAAACTGGAGGAGCCAAACCAATCTGCTATTGAGTCATCCCAAAGAGGTGACACTGGTTCAAGGAAGCAGAATACTGATACTTCTGATGTCCACATCCCATTACCTTTTCCTCAAAGAGCCACTCAGTCTAAGAAGCAAGCAACAAAAGCTCAAGATAAAGAAATTCTTGCCACCTTCAGAAAAGTAGAGGTAAACATCCCACTCTTGGATGCAATTCAGCAAATTCCAAGATATGCCAAGTTTCTGAAGGAGTTATGCACCAACAAGAGGAGGCTGAAAGGAGATGAGCGGGTCAGCGTCAGCCAGAATATGTCAGCACTCATCCAGCCCATGCCCAAGAAGTGTCAAGATCCAGGGACATTTACTATTCCTTGCATTATTGGAAATTCTGTTTTTCATGATTGTATGTTAGACTTAGGAGCATTCTATTAATGTTATGCCTGAATCTGTGTATACGTCTCTTGGTCTTGGTCCTTTGCGTGCTACTGGTATTGTTGTTCAGTTAGCCAACAGGAGTAGTGTTCATCCTTCTGGAGTAGTTGATGATATATTAGTTAGGGTGAACAATCTGATTTTTCCTGCTGATTTCTATATCCTAGGGATGGAGGGTGAGAATCCTAGTAGTACAATTATACTTGGTAGACCTTTCATGAAAACTGCTAGGACTAAGATAGATATGCATGTTGGTACTCTTTCCATGGAATTTGGTGATAGCATGATTAATTTTAATTATTTTGATGCCATGAAATTTCCTAAGGAAGAGCATTCTGTTTTCTGTATGGATGTAATTGATGAAATGGTGGATGATATCTTTGTTGACTTAACTGCTGAATATCCAGAATTATCATCATTACTTGATTCTGATCTGTCATGTGGTTGTACCGATAGTAGTAATTGTACTTCTTGTGTTGGGATAGCTTTGTGTTGTTCTGATTTTAATCATGTATTGAATGATGATTTGCACAGTGGTTCTGCATTGGTGTTGAGTTCTGAGTTGCCTGTTGAATTTATTGATGATTCTGTTTTTGAGAATTTGATTGCAGGCATAGATGTTAATGTGTTTTCTGCAGAACCTGCACCCACTAGACTTCTCCCATCCACTGAGCAGCTGATGGGACGTAAAACCGTGCCCATCTAAGCCTATTTTGATGGAAAAATACCAGACGTTCCCTCATCTGATGAGCAACTTCAGCATAAAAATCACTTGTTTTACACATTTGTGACAAAAACACAGTGGGGGAACGGATGGTGACGTATTCCTTTAAAATATATTAAAGGGGAACGGATTGGGACGCATTTAATACACCTGCTATATGCATTTAATGCTTCTGTACACATTTGCAGGTGATAAGACTGCAGTCGTCCAAAAAGCAAGGCGGTGAACCAACCGAATAGATATAAACGTGAAGAGCAGAGAACCAAGCGTTCTCATTGGCCGCAAATGAAAGCAAGGCATGGGATCACCTGCAAACAGCGGCTAATCATCACCAACCTTGCCCAATTCAGTAAATCTGCGCAGCCTCCACACGCCAATGTCACCGTCCCGTCCCCTCAATTCAAGCAAGCAGCTCCAAAGGATTTACCAGATTGCCATCCTTCTTCCAGCTATAAATAGGACAACCCTCACACAAAAACATCATCGAATCCTGGAGGGTCTGAAGTTCGAAAGGAAGAGATCACCTAGTAGTAGTATTAGTTAGTAGTTTAGTTTCTTTTTAAGTTGTAACTATAGTTAAGGGACAACTTCTTCTTCTATTTCTGTATCAACCATTAAGACTCCTCACGAGCAACTATCCATCTTTCTCCATTTTCTATTTCCTTTTATAACTGTCTTTTCAATTAATATAAGTGTTTTTCTCTTCGTCTCATTCGTTATCTCTTGACTGAATCTCGGGTCTATGTGATTTCAGTTAAGAATAATTATGTTTAAACTATCAGCTATGAGCTGAACTATCTGTGGAACAGGTAAGCTGTGAAACTCTTAAAGAACTGTTTTCAAAACTCTTGACCGAAGCTTTTTGTCTTTCTTTGGTTGAGTGAGCTATATTAATTGTACGCCAATGGAAATTGGGTACATACTGAGAAAGGAACTTCTATAAGGAAGGGATTTCAGACAGCTCAACCATTGGGGGAAGGTAGATGTCATGGCAAAAACGCTACTGGTCACCTTAGGAATAAGGGGCCAACTCGTCCACTTTAAGGTTCTGAACTAAGTACCTGTTGGAGTCAAGGGAGCCGTAGGAATATGGAAACTTGTGAGCCATCTAGTCCATGAGCCGAGGAATCGGAGTTGGCAGACAAAGAAACTGGGACAAAGCCAGAAAGTGCTAAGTCTTGAGCAGAGGAAACAACCCCTTTAAGAGTGAAGCAGTAAATCTGTTCCTTCTGTTAAACTGTTTTAACCACCACCCTGTTGTCTCTTGATTATAGTTATTTCTGTTTTTAGTAGTTTTTACTTTTTATTATTTAGTACTCATAAAAACCTCAATGATTATTATCTTACCTTCTTCTTAGTAGGAAGGATCACATACATAACGAAGCGAGCAATCCTAAGAAACGTTGTCAAGACAATAGGGAACGTTTGACCAGACAGTTCATTTACTAACTTTTCTTCTCATTTTTATTCTTTATAAACAGTAATAAGACAGTAATTGGCACTCTATCCTTGTGGGAACGATAATTTGGGCATTAATACTCCCTTTTTTACTTGATGCGTGCACTTGCGCACTTGGGTTTGAATTAAGGAACGAATCTGTGTTCTGCAAGAACAGAGGAACGTCCCTTGCTTAGAACTTATATTTTCCACCATCAGCAAACCACCCAACAGCAGCCACCTAAGTTGGAACTGAAGGCTCTGACTCACCATCTGAAGTATGCATACCTGGAGGAAAATGAGCATTTACCTGTGATAGTGGCCAAGACCCTTCTACCTGAGCAGGAGGAAAAACTTCTGACATTGCTGAAAGAAAATAAAAAGTCAGTTGGATGAACTTTACTAGATATTATGGGAATCAGCCCTTCCATGTGCATGCACTGCATTTTGCTTGAAGAAGGTGCTAAACTAGTGAGGCAACCCCAGAGGCGCCTAAACCCGCTTATCCTAGAAGTGGTGAAGAAGAAAGTCACCAAGCTTTTACAGGCCAACATCATTTACCCTATTTCAGATAGCCGGTGGGTCAGCCCGGTTCAAGTGGTTCCCAAGAAGTCTAGAGTGACTGTAGTGGCAAATCAGAAAAATGAACTGGTTTCGGCAAGAGCTCAGAATAGTTTGAGAGTCTGCTTGATGTTGCTTATTCTCCTTAGGGAGTTCAGGGAGTTTTCTTCCCTATTTTTCTTTTCTTTCTGTTATTTGCATTTTTATTTTTATTTTTCTTTCTTTCTTTTAGTTTTTGATTTTCATAGGTAGATTTTCCTTTTCTTTCTGGTAATTATTGAGTGGTACATGGAGTAGACATAGATCACAGTGTTTGATAGCATAGTCTGGTAGGATTTGATCTCGATTCTTGGATTGCAATACCTGTTGATTGATTTTGTGCTGTTGATTGCATGATTTGGTTTACCCTTGTGAGGTTTTGAGCTTGTATACATGGCATACATCTTTTGGCCATTCTTTCTTTCTTGTGTGCTTCTGCTCTTGATCTTTGTTCTCTAGAACTTGCTCTGGTTCTTTTTGAAACTGCATTTTTTCACTTACATGCATGAATATGATTGAGGCATTCATTTCTTTCTTTACCCACTTTAACCAGATAGCCATCCCTTACATTATTATCCTTTGGTGAGCCCTTTTGATCCTTTATATCCTTTATTTCTTAAGCCACATTACACACCTAAGTGAAAAATCAATTAATTCCACACCCTGGAAATTTACTGAGCATTGGTTTCACTATGATGTTGTGTTTAAGAGTGGGAGTTTGCCCGAGACGGACAAAAGTTTAAGTGTGGGAGGTGACCATCTGATTCCCTTCTGCTATGTGGTTTTTTTGTATTGAAAAAAAAAAGCAAAAAAAAAAAAAAATAGAAAAAAGCAAAAAAAATAGAAAAAGCAAAACAAAAAATAGAAAAAGCAAAAAAAAAAAAATAGAAAAAGCAAAAAAAAAAAAAAAAAAGCAAAAAAAAAAAAATTGTGTTTATTTTTAATTTTTTTCATTACTTTTGTTTTGTTTTCTTAGTGTAATTTGTAATTTTTGCTCTAGTAGATTTCTGGGTGTTTAACCTTCTTTTCCATATTTCATCCATACCTCAGCCCCATTACAACCTTGCGTAAAGCCCTCTTGATTTGTGCATGCATGTGTTAGTAGCGGTGGAGAAGTAGAATTTGAGCAAGCCTATGGTAGAATGATTTTCTTGAGTAGATTTGAGTGATAGACTGATTACCTGATACACTTGAGAGAAAAATATTGAGAGCATCCTGTGAGAAACCATTTTCTGTAATTGGCATGTACAGTTAAAATTAATAGGTTTTGTGATTTGAGATTAGGGAATTTCTGTCCTGATTGGTTTATCTGTTGAAGACTTGTGATCTTTGTATATTTCTTGTATGTTTGATAATTGTTAGAAGGGATTGTTTAATCTTAGTCTTTGCTTTCAATTTTAGTTTTTGCCCAGGAGTGCAAAAAGATAAGTGTGGGAGAATTTGATAACACATATTTTGTTACACTTATTTATTACTCTTGGTTGGTATTTTTATGATTTATGATTTATTGGAATTAAATAAAGGTCTTTTGGGTCAAATCAGAATTCTAGATTTTAATTGGGTTTAATTGATTTTCGTCATAATTTTCTAGATTTACACTACTTTCGTATTTTGACCATATCTCACTCTACAGAAGTCTGATTAACTCCGTTCTTATTGCGTTTTGCAGTTAACAAATAGAGCTACAATCTCTATTTCAGCTACTAAAGCCCAATTCGAAAGCAAAAATGGTCGAAACCTAAGCCCAAGATGATGTGTTTTTGCTGGAATTTTATTTTGACGTTTGGACTTATAAATTAAATTAGGACCCAATGTGTTTAGGGCCCAAGGCCATGTTTTAATGTTTTGTTTTATTTTATTCAGATTTTATTTTATGTATTGGCCGAAGTGGTGAAACACTAACCCGTTCTGAATGTGGGTTATTTTTTTTATTTTTTTTTTGTAAATATGAATGTGGGTTATTTAAAGGGAATGTTTGGAAACACTTGGCAGTCAGATTTTGGAGTTGAACAATTGTTCTAGTTTTCGTTATTGAAATTCTGCACTTTTCTCTTCATCTTCTTCTTTATCTTCTTGTTTTATGCTATTTTATTCTGAATGATGTTTAACCTCGCGATGCTAGGCTAAACACCTTTAATCAATCTAAGGTTAAAGGTTCGTTAGTTTATTTCAGAGGATTGGTTTTTAAATTTTTCATCAATTTCGTTTTCTCTCAATTCAGGTTGAATATCATGCGATTGTAGATATTCAAACTGAATAATGCGATTGCATTCTAGGAGGGAGAATTGATCATTAGATTTAATGGTCAGATTGACCAACCCAATGAACATAAGTTGAACAGGTTTAAATTACTACGATTGCATAGTTTAAATACTGTATTCAGTCAAACGCTAGGCGATAGTCTAGAGAGAGTTTCCAATTGAACTTGAGGATTCCTAATTCGATTGGGGTTAATCACAAATTGATAATCATATCTTTTTAATCCAATGAAATAAATTAATGAATCTTGATTCCTTAGGTTGATTGCTTTTAAATTCTAATTTTTAAATCTTTTTCAAATCTATTTTATTTAAATTTCAAATAAACAAAATCCCCTTTCCCTTTTATATTTTATTTCACAAGAGCGTTTCTGATTGTGAGCAGGTTCTTTGGGAGACGATCTGAGTTGCCCTATCATTACAAACCTGAAGCTCGGTAATTTGCGTGGGTTTGACAGCGCACATCAGTAACCATATTGGGTCTCTCCCAATCTAGCACGGCCTCGATCTTGTTCGGATCCATTGCAACTCCTTCAGCAGAAATAACATGCCCAAGAAACTTCACAAACTTGAGCCAAAACTCACACTTTGAAGGCTTAGCATACAACTTTTTCTCCTTCAGCACTTGTAGAACAATCCTCAGATGCTCCGCATGCTCCTCCTCCGTCTTGGAGTAAATCAAAATATCATCAATGAAGATGATCACAAACTGATCCAGGTACGGCTGGAAAATCCGGTTCATGTAATCCATGAACACTGCAGGTGCATTGGTGAGTCCAAACGGAATCACCAAATACTCAAAGTGACCGTATCTTGAACGAAACGCAGTCTTAGGGACATCCTCTGGCTTCACCCGAATCTAATGGTATCCGGACCGGAGATCAATCTTAGATTACACGCAAGCACCCCTGAGCTGATCCAGCAAATCATCAATCCGAGGAAGGGGATACTTGTTCTTGATCGTCACTTTGTTCAACTGCTGGTAGTCGGTGCACAATCGCATTGTCCCGTCCTTCTTCTTCACAAAGATGATCGGAACTCCCCACGGAGACACACTCGTTCGAATGAAATCTTTCGCTGAAAGATCCTCAATATGCTTCTTCAGCTCAGCCAACTCCGGTGGCGACATCCGATATGGAGCTAATGAAATAGGCCCCACATCAGGAAACAGATCTATGGAGAACTCTATCTCCCTCTGTGGCGGAAACTCAGGAATTTCCTCAGGAAACACCTCGAGGAATTCCCTCACCATAGGAATGCCAGTGATATCCTCCTGTGTCCCACTCAAACCTCCCAACATGACATATCCAAATGCCCCAGCTCTCAAGGCCCTCCTAGCCTGCAGCAACGAAATGTAAGGCGAGGAACTGGCTGTGGAATCACACGAAGCCATCACCACGCGCTTCGCGCAACAATCAATCAATGCACAATTCCTGGACAACTAATCCATGCCCAGAATAACCTCCAAGTTGGCCATCGGCAATCCTATCAGATCTACCGAGAACTCACGGCCATCCCACTGAAACGCTACATCGCGATGAACAGTGGAGGTACCACAATTTTCTCCGATGGCGGTGGTAACCCGCAATGGTGGAGAAAACACATCAATGGGCAACTCGAGCCCCACAGCAATCGGGGTAGCAATAAAGGAATGCGTAGCCCCAGAGTCAAACAAGACATCAACAAGTGAACCACCAATGGTAACAGTACCACTGACAAGGTTCGGAGCTCGGTCCAACTGCTGACGATCCAGAGTATAAACAGGCCCAATAGACGGTGGCACTGCCGATGCCGAAGTAGGTGCCATCGGAACCATCTGAAGAGGAACTGCCTGAACTGCAGCAGCTCTCGCCATCGACGATGGACAATCTCTGGAGAAGTGGCCCTCCTTGCCACACTGGAAACAAATCAAATGGCCGTTAGGACACTGCCCAAAATGAGTCTTCCTGCCTCCCGAACACCTGGGAGCAGGAGGTTTCACTGCACTCCCCTAAGCAGAAGTCCTCTTAAACTGATTTGGCGCTTGCCAAGCTACCATCTGCTTTCCTTTGCCCTTGTTCCCAAACTTCATGTCCCTCCAAGAAGTGGAACTACCAGCTACCTTAGTCGTCTCAGCAACCTTGGCCCTCTTGGCCTTACTCGAGTTGTAGAAGTCCTAGATATCCCGACACTGCTGCATCAGTGTCCCAAAGTCTCTCAAAGCAGAACCGGCAAGGTAACCAGCAATATCCTCACTAAGTCCCGTGCGGAACTTAGCAGCCAAGAATGTCGGAGTAGGCCTCGCCATCCGAAAGTGTGCAAACTTCACCAACTGATTGAACTTGGCCAGGTACTCGTCAACAGACAACGAGCCCTAAACCAACCTGTCAAACTCCCATTGCTTTATCTCCTGTGCATCATAAGGGAAGTACTGACCTAGAAAGCAATCCTCGAAGAATGGCCACGTTAACACATGGCCCTGCATCTCGTAGACATGAGAAGTGTTCGTCCACCACTCATGGGCGTCGCCCTCCAGCATATAGGTAGCGAACATCAGCTTCTGCGGATCCGTACACTGCATGACCCGGAAGATATTGTCCAGCGCCTGAAGCCATCGCGCCGCAGCAATAGGGTCATAAGACCCATCAAATGTAGGTGGCTTATGCTTACGGAAAACATTCAGCCGGCGATCAATAGCATCTCCGTCTTCAGCAGGCTCCACAAAGGGTTCCATCACCCCAGTGACATGAGTAGCACTACCAACGTGACTCAGGCTCTCATCCTGAACACTAGGTGGAGGCGGTGGCGGCGGTGGCGGAGGATACTCGCCAACAGCAGGACCAGCCCTCATCTCCTCCAACATAACCCGCATCATGGTCATGTTCGCCAGCCGATTTGCCTCAAGAGCATCCTCCGTGGCCTTTTGGTTCGCTTCTCTAGCAGCGTCTATCATTGCCACGTTGGCCAATCTAGTGGCCTCCTGCATCTCAGCCAATGCAGTCAGGATTGGGTCAGGTTGACCCTCAATAGTCTCTCGTGTTCTACTAGATCCTACCATGACTCTGCACAAGTTACACAAATTATGAGTTGATCAGGCCCACGCAATGTGATCACATATGCATCATCATAATAAATACCAACGGAGCAAACACACAAGACAGACACAACCAAACATCCTAATCATTGCAATATATACAGGCTTTTCCCACGAACCGTTGCTCTGATACCATAAAATGTAACACCCCGTATATATCCGGTAATGTTATCATATCATGGTATTAAGCTGCGCTTAATAAAAATGCGGAATATCTTTTTCTTTTCAATTATGACGTCGTTATACTTAGCCAAGTTGATTACTTAATCACTTTTATAAAAACCTCGCCTGTATGTAAATAGCAAATAAACATCTAATTGAAATACCTCATAATATAGATAAAGTGAGTATCTAAAATCACGAATGTACGACACATAGTCCAGACAATATCTTGATACATTATTACAACTCCGAATAAAACAAGACAATAATCAAGTCTACGTGGCATGGACAATCCCCATGCTCACCAAATCAACAGCATAACCGAAAAAGTCTCAACATAATAATCCATAATCTGAAAATACAAGCATAAGACAGTAAACAAGATCCAACATCCAATCATAACAGCATATCAGCAATGACAGCATAAATCAGCTAAGCTCTGGCCTCCTGCCACTAGAGGTCTCAGCCCTCGCATTACCTGAACCTGAAATGGTGCCCCAAACGTGGGGTGAGATCTCTAAACAGAAATCTCAGTAAGACAAGGGGTCCTAAAGGATCTTCCACCCAAGCTCACTTACATGTGCAATATAAGTTCTAAAAGCAGTAATTCAATATAAGTTCCCAAAACTATGCAGTGCAACAGATATTCATGCCATGTGTGTATAACTATTCTACTGGCCAGAGAAATGCAGGAATACGTCTATTACCTACATGTAGTACAAGGAACACCACTTGCACCTCAGCCACAGCCTCACCATATTGTATGTACCATATACTCAGGCTTACCGTATAGGTGGAACACCACATGCATATTGCTTGGTCGAACCGAGAGCTGCTCAGGGATATTTTTAAGGAGCAATAATGCAGAGTAATAATCAAGATTGCAAACAGGAGCAATCTACTTTGACAGAGAGCAACCCTCTTCAACTATACGCAAGTGTACGTGTCAAGCAATACAGGGTGTTGTTAGCCCCAGATTTATCGTCCTCAGGGAGCAATTGTGAAGAAGGAAACGTTCAGGGAAACTTAATTCGTAGAATTAGAAAATGAAAGGAAAGTAGCTATTCTCAACCAAGCTTCACAAGGAGCAATCTCTAGTCAGTTAGTTAAACAGTGTTAACCATTCTGAACTAGATGAGAGCAGTGAATAACTTAGCATAGTCATTGAATATCAAGGCATCAAATTGAAGTAACTCAAAAGAAGTTGGTGAAGTGATTATAAGAGCAGCAGTAGATAAGCACAATTTGGTTATCGTGAAGAAAGTTATGACAAAAGTTTGATGTGAGATTGAGTTTAGAGAGAGTTAAGTAGGTGTTTTCGGGTTCCATATTTTCATCCATTTGGTTAACCCTGCTTGGTAGCACATTTTAGAAATGGATTCTGCTCCTTCCGTCGTTTTGCCACAAGTAAACAAGAGAGCAAGGCCTTACTCTCCACATTACTCCGTAGAACTTAGAGTTAAATGCAAGGAAACCATGCTGCCTTCTCAAAAGAGCCTGGATTCACATGGCAGTGCTCTTCATTCCCGGTATTCCTCCCTCCTTTCTTCAGGCTGAACTACCCCAAGGTCTTGAGACTGCTCCGCACGCCCTTGTCAGTGTTTCATTGACCGAGTGATCGCTGGATGAGGTTGCCAGCCCAAAGGGCTTCACAGAATCAATATATTAAACCAAAGAACAGCTCAGAATTCATTCATAAAATATGTATTCCTTACAAAGTTATCCTAAAACAAAAGGGATTACTTCTATGGAACCCTCACCTACTTAGAGGAAGTTAGCTCCTAGTGAGCATTACAAAAGAGAAAAAAATAGGAAAATAAATGGCAGCCCTCGAATGGTGTCTAAATGATCCTTCTCATGAAGATTGATTATTCCTTTTATAGAGTCCTTCCGTCAGATCCTCATTGTTCCTTTCATCAAGGGCTGTGCTTTCTTCAAATCCTCTCCAATAGCCGGTCTGCTTTCTGCCAACTCAGCTCTGCATGGCAGTGGTCCCCCTTGCTTTTGGTGCTTTCTCTCGGGTGAGAATTTCAGAATCAGGGAGACACCTCCACCTTCTCTGCCGTGGCTGACGTGGAGGCTCTGGATTGCTGCCTTTTACTGCTTTTGTACTGTAGCAGGCTTTTATGCTCCCTCCTGTGCAACATTCTTCCTTCTTTTCCTCAATGTGTGGATCCTTCTGTCGGGTCTCAGGTTTCCTGATCAAAACAAATCAACCCAATAATCATATGTGAAAAAGATAATGTCAATTTCTTCAGGCCTACTCTAATTCCCGTTTCAAGTATTGCTCTGGTCCACTTTTCAAAACAATTGCTCTTCATGGAAAAAGAAGGTTAAAGAGAGTGATTTGTGACCAAAATAGGAGTTTTGTGGAGCAATATATACTTAATGGACCTCAACTTTCGAGGACCATCACATATCATAAAGGCACTAGCATATAACAACTCAATAGCATTTCAAAATATCCAAAGCATGTAACACAGCATGCATATAACCATACCCCCATGGGACATGGTGGAACCACAACATGGCTAAACCGAGGACACGAAAGCTTACCTCTTAAGCTAACTATCCAATCCAAGAGTCCACAAGCTCAAAGTCCAAACACAGGAGTATCACAATCTGTTATGGACCAATAATATATCATTAATCATACTCTACAAGCTTACAACTTAAAGACAACGCCTTTCCTTTACGTTTTACGTCTTAAGGCTTCACACAAAGCCACAAGCCCTTAATCACTTGATTCTGACTTAGTTCAATTAAAACAGAAGTTCAACTTCTTCAATCTAGGGTCCACTGTTGTGCGATTCGGCAAGTGCAACGATCGTAAAAGTAATAAAGTGTACCGGAGTACGAGATCATTTTCACGAGGATCAGAATTTCAAGCACTAGCTCACTAATTGCGTTTTAGTTGGACAATCAAAGGTTTGGGTTGAGAGAATAGTGAATTTAGATGAAGAGATTTGTTGTTCAAAGAACTTAAATTTAATAAGAACATGCAAGTATGAAATTCTAGAATTAACAGAATGAATGAGATGATGATGTTTGATTAAGATGTAAAACAAGCGTAGTTAAGGTTTCGACTTCCCCCAATATCCTCAATATGTTATGAATTAAAAAGCCAAGAATCTGTTTCTTAACATATTGCCAATCAATTCTATCTGAGTTAATTACGGCTCAATTCCTTGTTACCATAAATCTATGAAATCTTGAAAGAACTCTAGTTCCCCGATTATTCCCCCAAGAAAACATGCATTAAGATCAAGAATTACAAGATTGCATAATTACCTTATGTCTATTCCTATTCCTATTCCTAGATCACAAGGATTATGATAAATTATCAAGTCAAGGTTCATGCACCAACATCCCTATTGTCATACAATTCCCCAAAATCATTCTATAAGGAACAAACTCATAGAAAGCAATGAAAACGGATAATTTATTCAATTATAAAAAGAACAGGATTCGGAGACAATTTAATTCATAAACATAAAGATTCAATTGGGTTTCATCTACCCTTAACTACATAAAAAACTACTCTAGCGTACTGAAAAGAAAAGAAATAATAAAGAAAAGAGAACCCCAAGCCTCCATTGGTGTGATGTTGACATGGTTCCTCAGTGCTCCAATGCTCTGCAACAGGATTCCTCCTTGAAGTATGAATGAAGATGAATTGGTGAATGAATGAGTGGTATTGAGTTGTGCTCCCAAGCTCCTTATTTATAACCACAGGAGTTCTATCCATCATCTAATCTTCCAATGAATCCATACAAGATTTGTATTTGATTTCATCTTTGTTTCCTTTTTCATGTAAAATCTTGGAGATTTGGTTGATGAATTAGAGCTTTAAATCTTCGTTGTATCTTTTATCACATCTTCTTTATTGAAGTTATATCTTTTCCACATCAAGGTTGATGTGTTTCCTCCTTGTATCTTTATGGAATCCTCTGCATATCTTGATCAAATCTTTAATTGCTTTTCTTTTTTTATTTAATAATATTACAAATATGTATCAATTGGCAAATCAAATCAAATATTGGTTGATTGGTTTGACAGATTGAGCTTCAAATCTTTGTTATGATTCCTTTATCACTTCATAGCACCAAATCTTGTGGATTTACCTTCAAAATAAGCAAAATATCAAAACATTAGCGAAATTTTCAAATCTTTATTATTTTATCATATAACACCTTGAATTCCATGCAATCTACCATATAATCTTTATGTAATTTGGCCTAAAAACATGGTAAACCAAGGGTTTATCAAACATTCCCAGATTTGAACTTTGTTGTCCTCAGCAATGCACTAGAATAAACTCAATGAAATTCAATCAAGACTTTCAATTGCATGGAATTCACAGGCAGGATTTAATCAGAGCATTCAGACTTAAGGAAAGGATGACACATTAAAATAATCAGATCAATAATTCATTAGTCAAAAATTTTAATGAAATTCCTTAAGATCAAGAACAGGGGAAACTTCCTGAGACACTCCCTCACTAGGAGTTTTTAATTCTCTTTTGCTCAACTGTATAGAGGTTGGTGTTTGTCTCTTATTCCACTGAATCAACATTACCATAGGCTTGCTTATATTCTCGCTCTCCACAGTTCTTATGATAAATCAACCAGATCAAGAGGTCTTTCGCAAGGTTGTAACGTGGCCTGGTGAAAGAGAAGGGAAGAATTTGGGACAAGAGTTTAAAGATCAATTCAGATTAAGGAATAGAACAAGTGTTGTTCGTTCTTCAGGCTGTAAAGCTTTCTTCTTCTTTCCAGTTCTTTATTTTTCTGCTTTGAACTTTCTCTTTTGTCGTTTTCTTTCTAAGCGTATTTTCTTGCTTTTCGCTTCTTTTTCCTTTCTTTGTTTGGAGCATTTTGCTCGCTTTTCTTAACTCTTTTCCTTCTTCTTTCTTTCTTGGGCTTTGCCCTTTTGCTTGTACTTCTTCATTCCGTTGAACGCCTGCATAATTGAAACTCATGTCCACTCCTTACTTGAAATCTGAAATTAATCTGCTATTAAGGTGAGGATTCATTTGGGGAAGTGGCTATCCACATTCAAGGGTTCTTCATGAACAAAAAGTCTAGGCTCAAGGGGGCTTAACTAAGGAATATCATCAAGGTTAGCTATTTGGCCATCTAGTTAGAGAAAGAACATGCCTCTATCATCTCTACAGAATAAATCACAGACCATTTCAATCAAGAAACAAAGCAAGTTCTAGAGTATCTCAACAATGTAATGCACACTCAATAAAAATTTTCTGTATAGGCTCAAAACCTTACGGCTATGAATGCACAGTAATTTCCCAACTCTAGTTCTCAAACGACTTCAATATCAATAATATATTCAATGAATCATGTCACTTCTTGCAATGATGTTCATAAAAGTGAATATGTATAAGTGCATCGTCATGCCCTGAATCAATTACTAATTTAAAACTTCCCGCCATTTTCCAATTTAACATTGAGAAAACTTAAAAAAAATCAGATTTTTCACAAAAAATATTGGCTTGGGGTTTTCCAACAAAACAATTAAAATTGTCTAACTAAAACATGAAAAACAAAATTTAAAAATTGCATGAAAAAGGGATTTGAGATAGTTCCCTGTCTTGACCGAAGATTCTGTCTGTGTGTACTCATGAAAATTTCCTCCGGTCTCAATCCAATGTTGCTTAGATGGAGCGCGCATTCTCCATTCCGAAATTTAAATTTTTCTGTCCTCATAAATAGATTTAAATCTAAAAATAGATTTAAATCTAAAAATAAATCGTATGCAAGCTAAGCATAACTAGTCGCTTATTCTGAAACATCATGAAAAAATCTAACTCATTAATCATAAAAGCGATAGTATGAAACATGCCACAGGGTTAGCATATCAAACCAAAAATGCTAATCTCAAATCATCAAAAGAAAGTAAGAGGGGGAATGGGAAAGGGATGTCTCAATCGTCTCGGTCCTCCTCCTCAGCATCTCGGACAATGGCTGGAATCATCTCGGTGTCCTCATCACCTGCAGCATGTGAAGTGGTGGCCTGAGATGTAGAAGTGCTCCGCCTGGCAGCATCAAAAGTGGCCTCCTCATCGGAGCCATCATAATTTCTTAGCCTCTTGAATCATCGTTTCCACTTCCTTTGAACTCAGTCATGTCCTTCACCTCACTTGTCTGTCTCTTTTTGCTTTTTCTTTTTCTTGGAAAAATAAACTAATATTAAAAATTTAAATATAAAGTAGTAAACTACGGGTTTGCCTACCCGTCAGCGCTTGTTTAACGTCACGAGCCTGACGTACCTCGTTCAGGTTACCTCGACAAGGGCAACAATGGTTGTTCCCCTGTCAAATTCTCCTCCCATGTAGAGTTTCAGCCGTTGACCATTCACTGTAAAGCTTCTATCGGAATCTAGCGGACTGATCTCTACTGCTCCATATGATTTCATGTTCCTTACGATGAACGGTCCCGACCATCGGGACTTAAGTTTTCCAGGGAAGAGACGAAGACGAGAGTTAAAGAGTAATACCTGATTCCCTACTTTCAAGTCTCGGGGTAGGATCTTCTTGTCATGCCACTTCTTCGTCTTCTCTTTGTACAGGCTTGCACTCTCATAAGCAGAGAGTCTGAACTCATCCAGTTCATCTAGTTGCAGGAGCCTTTTCTCAGCTGCAGTCTTGGAGTCAAAGTTGAGGTACTTGATTGCCCACAGTGCTTTGTGCTCCATCTCCACTGGTAAGTAACAAGCTTTTCTGAACATTAACTGGAAGGGGGACATACCAATTGGTGTCTTGAAGGCAGCCCGGTATGCCCATAGTGCATCATCAAGCTTCTTGGACCAATCTTTTCTAGAGCTTCCCAATGTTTTCTCCAAGATACGTTTGAGCTCTCGGTTGGAAATCTCCACTTGACCACTTGTTTGCGGATGGTATGGTGTTGCAATCTTATGCTTCACTCCGCATTTAGCCAGTACTTATTCCACTTGTCTGTTGTCATCTATCACAAGATTCAACGAACTTCCTTGCATCTTTGTAAAATGTTGGCTAATAGAAGCCACTCATCAGCACCTTTGCAGATGTTCTTTCTCCTGCGTAGTGTCCACCATAGTTGGAACCATGACAGTGCCACATGATGTCCTTCATCTCTTCTTCTGAAATACAGCGCCTTATTACGCCATCAGCACATCTGTAGAAAAGGAAGGGCTCATCCCATAAGTATTTCTTGACGTCATGTAAGAACTTTTTTCTTTGTTGCCATGTGAAGTCTTTTGGAATTTCTCCTGCTGCTTTGAAGTTTGCAAAGTCTGCGAACCAAGCAGGTGTACTTGTGGTCTTTGCTTCCTTCGGTTGTGGATCCGGAATGACATTGATAGCCATGATTTTCTCATCCGGAAACTCCTCTTTGATCTTCAGCTCAGGTCCATCTTGAACATCTTTTTCTTGAATTCTGGAGAGGTTATCAGCCACCAAGTTTTCCACACCTTTCTTGTCTCTGATCTCCACTTCAAATTCTTGAAGGAGTAGCATCCACCTTAGTAGTCTTGGCTTTGCATCCTGCTTATTCAACAAATATTTTAAAGCAGCATGATCAGTATAAACAATTACTTTAGACCCCAACAAATACAGTCTAAATTTGTCAAATGCATAGACAACTGCTAGTAGCTCTTTTTCAGTGGTTGCATAATTCTTTTGTGCATCATTCAGAATTTTACTAGCATAATAAATCACATGCAACAGTTTATTCTTTCTTTGTCCTAAAACAACTCCTATAGCATAATCACTAGCATCACACTTTAATTCAAAAGGAAGTGTGAAATCAGGTGCAGTGATAATAGGTGTAGTGGTCAATTGATCTTTCAAATTATTAAATGCAACCAGACATTCGTCTGTGAAGTTGAATTCCTCATCTTTGACCAACAGTTTACATAGCGGCTTCGCTATCTTGGAGAAGTCTTTGATAAAGCGTCTGTAGAAACCTGCATGACCAAGAAAACTTCGAATGCCTTTGACGTTAGAGGGAGGGAGAAGTTTCTCAATAACAGATATCTTTGCTTTATCCACTTCTATACCGGCTTTGGACACTTTATGTCCTAAAACTATGCCATCCTTCACCATGAAGTGGCATTTTTCCCAGTTTAAAACAAGATTAATCTCTTGACATCTTTGTAAAAAACAAGATAAATTTTCTAAACATATGTCAAAAGAGGGACAAAAAACAGAAAAGTCATCCATGAAGATTTCAATAGTTTTCTCAATCATATCAGAAAAAATAGAGAGCATACACCTTTGGAAAGTGGCAGGAGCGTTGCACAAGCCGAAGGGCATCCTCCGGTAAGCGAAAACTCTGTAAGGGCATGTGAATGCTGTCTTTTCTTGATCTTCTGGAGCTACTGCTATTTGGTTGTAGCCTGAGTACCCATCCAGGAAGCAGTAGAAGGCATGGCCAGCTAGTCTCTCCAACATTTGGTCCAAGAAGGGAAGTGGGAAGTGGTCCTTCCGAGTGGCTATGTTAAGTCTTCTATAGTCAACGCACATCCTCCACCCGGTGACTGTCCTTGTTGAAATCAACTCATTGTTCTCATTCTTCACCATGGTGACTCCACCTTTCTTTGGTACTGTTTGTACAGGACTTACCCATGCACTATCAGATATCGGGTAGATCATACCTGCATCTAACAGTTTAACTACCTCCTTCCTAACCACTTCTTTCATGGTTGGATTGAGTCTCCTTTATGGCTGCCTCACAGGTTTCATATTATCTTCCATTAGAATTTTATGAGTACAAAGGGAAAGATTTATAACTTTTAGGTCAGAGAAGGACCATCCTATGGCAGCTTTGTGTGTCTTCAGCACTTTGAGAAGCTTCTCTTATTCTGCTGTTGTTAGCTCAACATTGATGATGACTGGATAGGTATTGTTGTTACCTAGGAAGACATATTTTAAATTTGGAGGTAACTCCTTAAGCTCTACCTTTGGTGCTCCAAGAGGGATGTCATCTTTCTTTCTTTCAAGTTGCTCCACCACTGGTTCTTTATCAGTTACTTCAACGTCGTCGTTGATTTGTTCTAACTCAAGCAGAGAATTCTCCTCTTTCATAGCATTATCAATTGCTTCTTGTAGTATGTCTATCATAAAACAATCTCCTCCGTCTGTTGGATGTTTCATTGATTCAAAGATGTTAATGGTGACTGTTTCTTCGTCCACCCTCAGTATTATTTTTCCTTGCTCCACATCGACCAATGCCCTTGCGGTGGTTAAGAATGGCCTTCCAAGCAGTATGGGGATCTCGGTGTCTTTTGCCATATTCAGAACTACAAAATCTGCAGGGAAGATAAATTTGTCAATTTTAACTAACACATCCTTAATTACCCCATCTGGTCTTCTGATCGTTCTGTCAGCTAACTGGAGAGAAACGGTAGTCAGCTTGAGCTCCTTGATTCCAAGAGCTCTGCACATGGATAGTGGCATCAGGTTGATACTTGCTCCCAGATCACATAATGCTTTCCCAACTTCAATGTCTCCTATTTCAATAGGAATACTGAAACTGCCGGGATCCTTCAGCTTGGGAGGAAGTTTCCTCTGAATGATGGCACTGCACTCCTGTGTCAAGGCTACTGTTTCGCATTCCTTCAACTTGTGTTTCTTTGATAGAAGGTCTTTCATGAATTTCGCATAGTTTGGCATGTTTTCTAGAGCTTCTGCGAAAGGAATGTTGACTTGCAGCTTCTTGAAGATATCCAGAAATTTAGTGTATTGCTACTTCTTCACTTCCTGATTCAGCCGCTGAGGGTATGGAACTTTTGCATAGGGAGATGGGTCTGCTGCTTTTGGTTGTCTGTCCAAAGCTTTCTTTTTCTCCCATTTTAATAGCTTCCTTTCTGGAATGCTCTGCTCAGCTTCAACTACATCTTCTTCTTTTTCTTTCTCAACTTCAGGTTCAACTACAGGTTCAGCTTCCTGCTTCTTTTCAACTGGTGGCTTCTCCACAAGTTGAATCACTATCCCGCTTCTTGTGACAATTGCATTACATTGTGCCTTTGGGTTCGTGTCAGTGTTACTTGGAAAGGTGCCCTGAGTTCTTTCAGTGAGCTATCTTAACAGGTGACCAATTTGAGTCTCCAAATTCTGAATTGAAGCTTCTTGATTCCGGAATGAAGCTCTTGTTTCATCTCTAAAGGCATTGATACTATCCAGCAAGTAACACTGACACGAACCAAGTACAACAATAACCAGTCCCTTTAAGTTGAATAACTCAGTTGTTGTTGTTTAGAAAATTGATTTTGAGTAGCAATAAAAATAAAGACTTATTTTTGTAATTTTTGAATTGAGAAATAAACAATAAAAATAAGAATGGATTTGTGAAAATATGGAAAAAGCATTGTAGCTAGAGCGCACTTACCTTATGATCCCAACTTCTTACTTTGGATTGATTTAAAAACACTTACCTATATAAAAACTCAGATAATTATCATCTAAAAATAATTAGTTAAATCCCAATCCATTGGTGAATTAACCCTTTAACCCCAATTGGAATCCTAATTCCTTAGTGACCCTTCATGAGAATTAAGCAATGAATACGACAATTAAGGCATCTGCAATTAACATACATCTATTCCTAGCATGCATACTAATTGTTATCTTACCCCCTTTCAAGATCAGAAACCCCAATATCCTTATTTAGGGTTCTAACCCTCAAACTGTCATCAACTACCAGAGTGATCAAGTCTAATAAAGAAGACAGAAATTTTGCACAAGGTAAAGATAAATAATTTTATATAAACGAGTAAAAATTAAACCAATCTGCGTAACAAGGGTTCGCATAGGGTTTGTGACCCTAACTACAATAAAAGGAATTAGCCAGACATATTCATGTCTGACAAAACAAAATGTTCAAAAGAAAGCATAAAATAACTAAGAACCGGGAAATTGGGAGAAGAAGAAAGCTTCAATCTTTGCTCCAATTGCTCCCTCAGATCTCTGCCTCCGTGTTTTCTCTCTATGAAAAGTCTGTTTTTTTCTTAGGTCAGTGACTCTTTTTATAGCCCCCAGCTGAATCAGGTCAAATCTCTTCAAAAGATATGATTTTAATTATATTTTCCGTCCAAATCTGCCCACAGAAAACGCAAGGCCCATTGCCGCGCGATTAGCGCCAGATCCACGCTAATCGCGCGGTGAGACAGGGAGAAACTTCCTTTCCTGGCGCGGTTAGCGTGGGTATCGCGCCATTCGTGTGGATCACAATAATTTTTGACCTTTGTTCATGCTTTGTGTCGCGATCACGATCTTTCATGCTATCAGCGCGAGTCACTTGTCTGAAACCTGACTTCCTTTCATGCTTTTCTTCTGTAAAAACATATAAACAGCGTGAAAGTTTGTTTGAAGGAAAATTATCAAGGATTCTTTAAAAATACAGCTTTTTATCAATGAATCACTGTTAAATCCTTGTTCTTTTTGCTCTAAAAAGATTATACGCTGAAGCCGTATCAGGCATCTGCATGTTGAATGTAGTCAGATGTTGTCTTGGACAACTGTGCAAACGCCTTTTCCCACTCAGATGTGGTGCCTTGAGGTTGTTGTTGCAATGGCATAGGAGGATTCAGCTGGTAATTTGACTTGTAACTCAACCCAGGGTGTTGGTTGTTATTCTTCCACCCTTGGTTACCATATTGATTCCTTCCTGGATTGTTCGAGTTCTTTTGATCATACTATAGGGCATTGCCTTCCACTGGTTGCTTTTCCGTGTTTCTGATGTATTCACAATCTTCAATTGCATGAGCCTCCTGACAAGTATCACATTTAATGTTAGCATTAGAAACAGAAGAAACTTGAGAAGAAGTAAATTTCTTATTAAGAACATCTAATTGTTCTTGTTGTTTCTTGTGCATTTGTAGCATTAGTTCATTCTGAGCTAAAATTGCATCATAGCCTTCAAGCTTCATGATTCCTGAACTTCTAGGTGCAACTGGAGTAGGAGCATTGTCAAATTCTTGAGATGCTAGTGATTCCAACAGTTCAAGTGCTTCCTCAGGAGTTTTTGTTTTCAACGAGCCTCCTGAAGCGGCATTTACCAATGTTCTTGTGTTGGCTATCATCCCTTGGAAAAAGATTCTTGCCTTCTCCCATGTTTTAATTCCATGTTGAGGACACTTCCTGAGTAATCCTTTGAATCGTGTCCATGCCTCGTACAAAGATTCTCTTTCTTTTTGTTCAAAAGCTGAGATCTCCGCCTTGAGCCTAACCATCTTTGAAGCTGAGAAAAATCTGGCCAAGAATTTTGCGGCTAAGTCATCCCAACTGGTTATGCTTCCTTCAGGTTGAGACTGCAACCAATCTCTTGCTTCATCCTTCAGTGAGCATGGAAATAGCCTTAGCAAGATAGCATCACGAGAAACTCCATTTACTTTTAATGTATAACAGTAAAGTAAGAAGTCATCAAGATGACAGTAGGGGTTCTCTGTGCTTCCTCCTGCGAACTGTTCTTTTTTAATCAGTTGCAGTAATGTCGGCTTTAGTTCAAAGTTGTTAGCCTCTATTTGGGGTCTAACGATGCTCGCTGTCTGTGGAGCTCGAGCTGGGGTCATGTAATCCCCCAATGTCCTTCGAACAATTTGACCGTTGTTTTCTGCCATTGGTTCCTCCTTCGGTTCTTTCTTAGGTTCCTCTTTTGTTTCTGTAGAAGTTGATGCTGTTTTTGTTTCTTTCGCTTTCTTTGCTTTTGCGTCCTTCCTAAGTTTCCTCTCTGTCTTTTCTATCTCAGGATCAAACTGCAAGATTATCGGGTTAAGAGTACCTCGCATAAACGAAGATAGAAAAGATGTGCAGAAAAAATAGAAAATGCAAAACAGAAAATAGAAAAATAAACCAAGAATGCAGAATATGCAGAAAAAAATAAAATAAAAATAAAAAAAAAAAACAGAATTAAATGAAACAATAAAAAAATTTAATAAATAAATAAATAAACGAAATAAAAAAAATGAAAAAATAAATAAAAATAAAAATAAAAAAAATAAAAAAAAAATTAATGCAGAAATTTAAAACGTCCAATCTAAAAGTTAATTAGTTACTTCTAATGTTGAAGAATTTGATCCCCGGCAACGGCGCCAAAAACTTGTTGTGCGATTCGGCAAGTGCAACGATCGTAAAAGTAATAAAGTGTACCGGAGTACGAGATCATTTTCACGAGGATCAGAATTTCAAGCACTAGCTCACTAATTGCGTTTTAGTTGGACAATCAAAGGTTTGGGTTGAGAGAATAGTGAATTTAGATGAAGAGATTTGTTGTTCAAAGAACTTAAATTTAATAAGAACATGCAAGTATGAAATTCTAGAATTAACAGAATGAATGAGATGATGATGTTTGATTAAGATGTAAAACAAGCGTAGTTAAGGTTTCGACTTCCCCCAATATCCTCAATATGTTATGAATTAAAAAGCCAAGAATCTGTTTCTTAACATATTGCCAATCAATTCTATCTGAGTTAATTACGGCTCAATTCCTTGTTACCATAAATCTATGAAATCTTGAAAGAACTCTAGTTCCCCGATTATTCCCCCAAGAAAACATGCATTAAGATCAAGAATTACAAGATTGCATAATTACCTTATGTCTATTCCTATTCCTATTCCTAGATCACAAGGATTATGATAAATTATCAAGTCAAGGTTCATGCACCAACATCCCTATTGTCATACAATTCCCCAAAATCATTCTATAAGGAACAAACTCATAGAAAGCAATGAAAACGGATAATTTATTCAATTATAAAAAGAACAGGATTCGGAGACAATTTAATTCATAAACATAAAGATTCAATTGGGTTTCATCTACCCTTAACTACATAAAAAACTACTCTAGCGTACTGAAAAGAAAAGAAATAATAAAGAAAAGAGAACCCCAAGCCTCCATTGGTGTGATGTTGACATGGTTCCTCAGTGCTCCAATGCTCTGCAACAGGATTCCTCCTTGAAGTATGAATGAAGATGAATTGGTGAATGAATGAGTGGTATTGAGTTGTGCTCCCAAGCTCCTTATTTATAACCACAGGAGTTCTATCCATCATCTAATCTTCCAATGAATCCATACAAGATTTGTATTTGATTTCATCTTTGTTTCCTTTTTCATGTAAAATCTTGGAGATTTGGTTGATGAATTAGAGCTTTAAATCTTCGTTGTATCTTTTATCACATCTTCTTTATTGAAGTTATATCTTTTCCACATCAAGGTTGATGTGTTTCCTCCTTGTATCTTTATGGAATCCTCTGCATATCTTGATCAAATCTTTAATTGCTTTTCTTTTTTTATTTAATAATATTACAAATATGTATCAATTGGCAAATCAAATCAAATATTGGTTGATTGGTTTGACAGATTGAGCTTCAAATCTTTGTTATGATTCCTTTATCACTTCATAGCACCAAATCTTGTGGATTTACCTTCAAAATAAGCAAAATATCAAAACAATAGCGAAATTTTCAAATCTTTATTATTTTATCATATAACACCTTGAATTCCATGCAATCTACCATATAATCTTTATGTAATTTGGCCTAAAAACATGGTAAACCAAGGGTTTATCATCCACAAACCCCCAATAGCCCACTGCATGAACATTGCTGCTACTGTTCTTCGAAATCTCAAAATATTCGGATATTCGTCGGGGGCATATCCGGATATCAATATTCGGGTATCTCTCTGCCAAAATTTGGATATTCAGATACCCATATCCGGATATCAATATCCGGATACTCACAACAAAATATCTGGATATTTCGCGACAGAACCCAGGTTCTGCACTTCGCGAAAATCCAATCCAAAGGTTTATCTTTTACCGATTATAGAAGCTTAAACATGCATTTCTAAGTGTGTTAAGCATTACCCAGCGTTAGGTTATCATCTTTAGCTCATTACATGCATTAAGGTTCAATTTTTAACCACTTAGACTCATGATCATGTGTTGAACAACTCACCCAAGCTCTAAACTGAGAAGCAAGGGCTCATGGAGCTCACCACCAACTCCAAAGGTTCTGACTTGGTTCAAAAACGAAAATGGTATACCAAGGTTGGTTCTTTCTTCACAAAGGTGACACTTTGAAGCTCAAAATTCCACTACAATGGCTCCAACAACACCAACCCCCAAAGTCAGCACCAAAGCACTCAAGAACAACCCACCAACTCAGAAAAACAAGCCTCTCACTCAACCCAACACAACCACAAGGTGTTTACAAGGAAGAACCAAGAGAAAAGATGATCATTTAGTGGTTTCTCATGAAGAAATGGTGAAGGCAAGGGAAGGAGACACCAAGTCAGCAAGGAGATCCACACTCAGCAGCCACTCACGCACAAAAACTGATAAATTAACCTAGGGTTGTGTGCAAAAGTCCTATATATAGGCCACTTAACAATTAAACACGCAGTATTAACGTTAATTGCTACGCTTAGTATTTTAATCCCAAACTCAGGATTCTTAACCTGCTCAATTTAACAAGAATTATCTTATTTTTATTACATTTTTCGGAGCAACTTTCCGGTACGCGCTTTTCCATAGTAAGTATCAGTTCTGGCACCAGTTCTCAGTCCTTATCGCTCGCTTCTCGTTTCGCTCGTTCGTCAAATCTTATGGGCCTAGAGTGAGTAGATAAAGAAGCTTTGGGGCTTCGTTCATCTTACGAAAATGGTCCTGCTTCACTCCAATCAGCATTGAACTCTTTGCGTCTCTCTGATGACCCTACCAATAACTCTTTCCAGGTTGAAGTCCCCAGAGAAGATGAAAAGATATGCTTACCTTCCAGCCAAGGTGATAAGGCTTCCTTTTATATATATAAATGTTTATTCCAAGACTTGGGAGTCCGACATCCTTTCTCCGCTTTCCAGAGAGATGTCCTTCATTATCTTGATGTGGCACCTTCACAACTCCATCCCAATAGGTGGTGTTTTCTTCAAGTATTCGAACTGCTCTGTCGGGCTCATGAGTTGGGCATATTCTTGTCGTGTCTCTTCTGTCTTTTTGCGTTGTTCCATAATGCCGTTGACAAAGAAAGTTGTCGTTTTGACTGGGTATCTTTGAGAGCTTGCCCTGATTTACGGTGGTGTACCATCTTTAACAAAAAAAAGAACAACCCAATTTTCGATGTATCAGCAGGAGACAAAAACCCTCTTGTGTGAAATGAGAGACTTAAACCCTTTTATTAAAGGCTTTAATGTTTCTAAATTGAATGTAGATAAGTTATCTACATTCGCTCCCAAAACAACGTCGTTTTGGGTTGAAAAATTAAAAAATTATAAAGAAAAAGACTATTTTTTTTTTTGATAACAAGAAAAAGACTATTATAACTTGAAATAAATTATAATTACTAAAATACCTTGATTTCTGCCTCAAAACGACATCATTTTGGGCTCACTGTAGATAAGTTATCTACATTGACTGTAGAAAAAGCGAACCCTTTATTAAAAGGGTTATATTTCTCTTATGTTGCATAAAATAAATAAGTTTCTTACACACATAAAATAAAGGTGGGTCTCACATTTATTTTTTCTCTCTTCTCTTACACATGAGTTCCACTTATAATTTTATTTTTATAACATGAGATATCTATTTTTCTATTACATAAGATAAATATAACTCCTTATTAAATGAGTTCAAAACCTATTCCATGGCAGTTTCACTTCAGAAACGGTTGTATATAGAACATTGCAACTTTAGCTTCAAGCCTTCACCTTTGATGTTGTTTCACCTTTTGGGTTTTGACCATGATTCTACGTGCCTTAAATCGATTTTTTTAATTTTATTTTTATGGGATAGATTATTCATATATTACTTAGTTTTTAATAATAATAATAATAATAATAATAATAAATACTCGATTAAATTGTAAACTATTATCCAATTATGGGACGTGGTAATTGTGAGAATGAATTAAATTATGTAAAAAATATCATATAATATTAAAATTGTATGTTAAAAGAGTTTAGGATATACTACTTGAAAAAAACTCTTGATTTTCGACATATTTTTTCGAACAAAAAATGTCCGTAAAAAATATTGTCGAACGTTTTAACGGATCTTTGTCGTAATGGACTATCGACCATAAATGGAATTTTCCATCCAAAATCATTCCATTTTAAATTCTGTCAAAAAATTAATTAAATTAGACGCATTGTTTTATTATATCTCTTTTTCACTGCAAATAAGTAGAGAATTTATAGCGGACCGGGACCATCATTTTTTAGGTGGTCCCTTGGTGTAAATGAGAGGGTAAAATTGGAAAAAAAAAATAGCAGGAGTAAAAAGGGAAAGAAAAATTAGTGCTGTGAGAGAGAGCACCAAATCATTGGGTGATCCTGGAGCATAATAAATATTTCTGCAAATAAGATAGGTTAGATACGTATTCTAAACAATCTTTTAGGATTAATTTCCTTATTTCCAAATATTTCATGATTTACAAAAATATTTTTCTTATTTCCTTATATTTCATAATTTATTTCCTTTGATCTTTAATATAAACAAAAATTAATGCTTTTTTATTGCATTAAATCGCGTTATATCATATCAATATTGATCAATCTTCTCCTTTTCCCTCCTTCCTTTGTACCTAAAATCAATGTTGTTAAAATCGAGATCTTAAGTAAAATTGGAAAGGAATTAAAAAAATCGTAAAACGTAAAATCATAATATAAAAAAATCGTAAAAACTTGAAAGCGTTTGGAATATTAGTAAAATTATTTTGATGAAAAAAATCATAAAAACGTAAAATCGTAATGATAAATCGAGATTTTAACAACAATGTCTAAAACCCTCACACTCTTCTTCCAACGGTTATAAAAGCCAAGAAAAAAAAGATATATATAAGGATATATAATATTAAGATTATATCTTACAAGAATTTAGAATATTCTAAACAATCTTTTAGAATTATTTTCATTATATTTTAGGAATTAGTACTTTGTATCTTGTGTTACCTCAAAATCACACTGTGGATGGGTCTTTGGTGTCTCTGGTGAGGGTCCAGGCCCGCTTGCCATACTCTCGTATTAGGATTAGTATCTTTGACGGATATCTATTCTTTATTAATATCAATCCATATCTTGGATTGGACTTATTACTTAATGGGCCCCTTATATGGTCCATAACACAGTGGTATCACGCCAACATATAATATTAATCAATCTTCTCTGTTTTTCTCCCTCACTTATACCAAAAACCCTGTAATTTCCAACAAAAAATAAATTCCATCATACTCTTCTTCTCAAAGGTACAAAAGCAGAAGAAAAAAATATACACATAGAAGAGAGGTACCCAAACAGCAAAGTGATGGCTATGCAGTCAACGCAGCATCTCCTTCTGCTGCTTCTGGCAATGCTTTTGGCAGTAGAAACAGCAGCACAACCCCTTCCAAACTGCACAAGAAAATGTGGTTCCCTTGAAATTCCCTACCCATTTGGTACAACCGAGGGTTGTTACCTTGACACCCCATTCCTCATCACATGCAACCAAACTTCAGGTTCACCACCCACCCCATTCTTGCAAGGTGGAAAAACAACAGTGCTAAACATCTCACTCGATGGTGAATTGCGTATCTCATTGCAATCAGCTAAAGATTGCTACAATGATAGCGGAGAACCTACAATTTCGGAAACCAGTGGCCTCAAGTTGAGTCACTTTCACATCTCATCAACCCGAAACAAATTAACTGCCATTGGTTGTGACACGCTTGGACTAATAACTGGCCATGGTTCACAGAAAGACTACAACACAGGATGCGAGTCTTTTTGCAACAGTCTTGTTGAGATCGTAGCTAATGGTACTTGCACTGGCACTGGTTGTTGCGAAGCTTCTATCCCCGAGGGACTATCCACTGTCGTTTTTGAATCTTCAAGCTCACAAAAAAGACACACTACTGTACACGACTTCAATACATGTGGTTATGCGTTTTTGGTTGAAGAAGGAGCTTACAACTTCGTGTCCACAGATATTGTAAACTTGCAGAGGACAATGTTTCCTGTGGTGGTGGATTGGTCAGTGGGGAAACAAACATGCGAGGAAGCAAAGAAAAACCTTTCTAGCTATGCGTGTGTCGCAGAAAACAGTTACTGCTCCAATTCAAAGAATGGACCTGGCTACCGTTGCCACTGCTCTGATGGTTTTCAGGGAAACCCTTACCTTCTTGATGGCTGTGAAGGTATTATTAATTACTTCAAATTTCTTCATGTGATTTCGCTAACCTTTTACCAAATATTTTTAAGCAACACAATGTAAAAGGTATACTCATGTTTAGGGTTTAAGGTTTCGTGACAATGATAGATCACATGTTAGATTCTTGTATTGGGCCTTTTGCAATTGCAACAAAGGTAATGCTTCCCTATATATGCAAAGGGGAGCTTTATAGCCTAACCTAAGGTTAGCATTTTAATGTTCTTACATACGGGTGAGAGACAATGGTAATTCAGTAATTCAAATTCACATTATTGTGGAGATATATGTTTAATGGTAAACAGTAAAATAATAATATTAATGATGGTTATATTTAGGAATCTCTCTGTCTTGGCTTGATATACTATTGATTGGCCATTAAATATTACAGAATCCTATTAGGGTTATAAGTTATAGTTGGTTAAGAATTTCTGTTATTCCTTTTGTTTATAAACTCTCTCTGTTTTGGGAATTTTCTCAGTTAAAAAACAATTTTTCCATACATACATATCAACATGATTTACTGACTCAACTAGTTTGGAATAAAGGTGATATTGATGTTAATGACGATTATCTTGTCAATTATTGGCTCTTGAAAGTGCAATGATTTGATTTCATGAGTGCGAGTGATATGATAATAAATGCATGACTTGATTTCAAACCATAGTATATGGACTATGGAAAACTCACTTTTATATTGTCTTGAAGAAATTAATAAATGCTTGGAATCCAACAATTGCATTGATGGAGCAATATGCCACAACTTCCGCGGGGGCTACTATTGTTCGTGCCCCAAAGGACACAAAGGAGATGGGAAAATTGATGGAACCGGTTGCCTTCTCAAATCAAGTACTAATTCAAGGTCATTTATCAGTCTGATAATTGCATTGGGTGAGTATAATACCACTGGAACCGTATAGCACTTTGTACTATTACGATGAATATTGTCAAAAATGATCCTTTGTTTTTTCGTTGGCAGGTGTAGTGATTATAATCGTAATTTGTGTGTATTGGTGGATGAAGAACAGAAAGCTCTTCAAACGTAAAGAGAAAATTTTTGCACAAAATGGTGGCATATTGTTACAACAACTGTTAGCTAAGCATGGAGGATCAAGTGAAACAGCGAGAGTGTTTAGTGAGGAGGAACTCAAGGAGGCCACCAACAACTTTGATGAACGAAGGGTCCTTGGCCAAGGGTATTATGGGAAAGTTTACAAAGGAGAATTACTTGATAACAGAATGGTAGCTATAAAAAGGTCCAAAATCAATAACCCAATCCAGATTGAGCAGTTCATCAATGAGGTATATGTGCTTTCCCAAATCAACCATAGGAACGTGGTAAAGCTCTTGGGGTGTTGTTTACAGACAGAACTTCCCTCGCTTGTCTATGAATTCATTCCTAATGGTACCATTTCTCAGCATCTTCATGATCAAACCCAATCTTTTATAAGACTCTCATGGGAAACACGATTGAGAATAGCAACAGAAACTGCTGGAGCCCTTGCATACTTGCATTCTGCTGCTTCAACACCAATCATACACAGAGATGTGAAAACTTCTAATATACTACTAGATTCTGATCTCACTGCAAAGGTTTCGGATTTTGGAGCTTCAAGGTTTATTCCTCTTGATCAAACTGAGTTAACCACTTTTGTGCAAGGGACTCTAGGGTATGTTGACCCTGAATATGTCAACACGGGCAAATTAACTGTGAAGAGCGACGTTTATAGCTTTGGGGTTGTTCTAGCAGAGCTAGTCACAGGTAAGAAGGCACTTTCTTTCAGCAGGCCTGAGAGTGATACAAATCTAGCAATGTACTTTGTTTCTTCAATGAATGATGGAAGGTTACTCGCAATTGTGGATAACAAAATAAAAAATGAGGCAAATATTCTTGAGCTTGAGCAAGTATTGGAAGTTGCCAATATCACAAAACGTTGTTTAAGTGAGAAGGGTAAGAAAAGGCCTACCATGAAGGAAGTGGCAATGGAACTTGAAGGACTGAGAATATTAATGATAAAGAACAGACAGGAAAGTGTCGAAATGTCTTCAGATGAGACAGGGCACTTTCTCAATGATGATTTGTTTCCTCACAATGTTGACATCGAAGCTGGAGTTGGTTCAAGTGGTGTAAATTATGGGATGTATAGCTTAAACCAGGTTTCCATGATATTGAGTGGCGGAAGATAATTAGGTGGTAAAGATTATGAAATCATAGTGATTACCAAGTCTGTCCTTACTCGGAACCTGATCCGAAACTTTCATAACACATATGAATATGCTTTGATGCATTAATGAACTTGATGTTTCCTTTAGTTTCTTGTATATTTGTGTTTTAATCATCTATAAAATTTCCGCATACATTTTTATTTGTTCGTTTTTTTCCTCTGAATAGCTGTTTCTGTATAAAAATTGAGTAAAACCAAATTTTAGCCACGAGACGCTTGTTCATCATGACCATGGTCGTTTTCATTTGTATGGCATGACAGTGCGTTATAATGCTCTACCAAAGCTTTCTTTCATATTTTTCATGTAAATAGCGCGTCCTTTAATGTTGACTTTGCTTCTTAGGTGCGACTTCTTTGATTTTTCATTTTCTACTCCAAAGTCCTTTATTTCATTCTTGCTCAAATTCATATAATTCACCTTCAAAATCAATAAGAAATAGATATGTGAGATTAAATTTCAATTTTCATGCTTTTTCACTATAAAATCTAAGAATTCATGCTTTTGATTATGTAATTCATGTGATATTAGCTCTAAAAACATGATAAACTAAATGTTTATTAAAAAAACATTTAATTTGATATGGTATCCTATCTTGTTACAACTTTAAATTTTTTTATTTTTTATTTGGTAAACTGTCAAACCTTTAATTTGACCATGACTCTACGTAACTTAAATCAATCGCTTTTTATATTATTTTTTATTACATTACTTACTTTTAAATAATACAAATAAAAACATATGGGATTGAACAACAATTTTTGTCACAATTACATTATATTATATTTTTGGGATTGAATTAGGCTAAAAAGAAAAAAAAAATATCTACAAAATATCATATTATATTAAGATTATATCTTACAAGAATTTAGAATATTCTAAACAATCTTTTAGAACTATTTTCCTTATTTCATTACGTTGGAAAGAATATCTTTAGAATATCTTTGGAAAGAATATCTTTAGGATATCTTTATTATATGTAAAGACATATTTCCTTATTTCATTTGGATTTAGGTTAGGAATGGGTTAAGTCCATCAGTGTTTCTTTATATATTGTACTCTCCTTAATCAATTCAATATACATATTTATTCTATGTTC